>NC_053426.1:81896752-82067985 GCF_007990345.1 Gossypium hirsutum | reverse complement strand
TTGTAACTCAAATCAGTTTTGATTTTCCCAGAACTAGACTCATGTGCCCATCTATGTGTTTTTTCTAGAATTTTGGTCGGCCATTAGTACAGTTATTAGTCAAGTCCCCATATGCAGGGGTCGACTACACTGACCTTTGCCCATTACGACTTGGATATCTCCCTGCACGGGCTTCAATACTGATGCCGTTTGTTTCTATGAAACTAGACTCAGAGAGGAATCTGTACATATATGGTACGATCCCTAATTATCTCTGGTTAATTTATAATGAATTTCCAAAGTCGGAGCAGGGAATCCAGAAACCGTTCTGGCCTGTCCCACAAAAATCTGATTATCTCTTATATACTGCCATATGATCTTTTCGTTACTTCCTCATGAAAACAGACTCATCGAGCTTCGATTACATAATTTATTCATCAATTAATTCCACTCCTACTATTTTTAGTGATTTTTCAATCTCATGACACTGCTGCTGCCAGCATCTGTTACGAAAGTAACTAGGTCCATTTCATGCTACCCTTGATCCAACTCAATCGAACATTCGTGCCATTTTCGCATGGCTTAAAGTTTACATGCCAAAGTTCAAACACAACGTAATAGCTTATACATGCCAAATGTTCTTCTAAGCCAACTAAGAAGAAAGTACCAAAACTTGCTATCCGGTGTGATGACTTCGATGACGGCCGACCCCGCAAAAATAGATGAGTCCAAGCAACCTATAATGGGTGACAAGGAAACACCGGGCGAGTTTATAACTCAGTAAGTCATAAGCAATGCACTACTATACATCAATAACATTATCACAAGAGGAAACAAAATGGAATGAGACAATTTACTCCATCCATACCGAACCATGCCATAGTTCCTCCAACGTATCGATTCAATTTCATATCAATTCATGCATTCACAATCCATATACTCATCAATAGGACATTGAAGCATTTTCATAAATCAATTTATTTTCGTTACAATCAAACAACAAAACGGCCTTTCACCCATCCTACGATAAATTTTTATGTACGTGACTTCAAGTATAGTTGTCACATAGGTTCAACTTACCGAGCTCAACACCAAGTATAAGCATAGCACATATTAGCCATGTACTCAAGACACTTACCCGATCCGCTGTCCGCGATCGACTCAATGGTGTCGCACACATAGTGTCCATAATGATTCACGAATGTATATTGAGCCCGCACACTCAGTGCTATATAATCAACTCGCACACTTAGTGCTACGTAATCAAATCGCACACTTAGTGCTACATAGTCAGACTCGCACACTTAGTGCCGCATGGTCAATTCGCACACTTAGTGCATCATATTCATTTCGCACACTTAGTACAACATAGTCGAATCGCACACTTAGTGCTGTACAATTTAATCCCGCGCACTTAGCGCCAATCTCATGGTCATAAATGGTTATACCCGTACGTTTAGTGCCGAGATCAACAACTCAGTACATCTTACCTCTTTTCTTTTCATTCAACAATTTCATCATCACATACGTACATGCATATATATATATGTATATTTATTCATTCCATTCAGCATCAATACATAAACATTATGACCATTTGAAATAATACCAACTACATGCTTAATGACTTACCTCGTGTTGGGTAAGACAGTTCCAACTCGGCTACTCGACGACCTTTTCTTTGCCTTTGCTCGATTCACCTCCTTAACTCCTTGAGCTTAATCAATAATTTAACTAGTTTAACCATCTTGTTAAACATTCATAATTCAATTACACATGCATATGTATGTTTGTATATTCGGCAACCATCCACACTAATTACCCATTTAGTCGATTACACACATAATTAAGGTAACATCACGAATGGCATACTTATGTATATATATATGTATATATATATACTTCGGAATGGGCATCACAATTAGATTTAACACCACCTTCATACTCAATTAGATGGCCGAATGCATGTGTATATGCACAATGTCAACTATAACATCATGTAGATCCACATATACTACATTTCTTATGTTCCACATCTTAATGCCCATTATACATAATCAAATTTAACATCATCTATATATTTACTCATATGGCCGAATATACATACTCCCATATAATATCATTTTCATTCCATTTAACACTTAATTCATCATAAATTTCCCCCTTTGCTCTCTTTTTTTTCTTCATGGCCGAATGCTCCTTCTACTCCTTTTACCTTCACAAAGCATGAATTCATCATCCAACTTACAAGCTTACAATCTCATGAAGTTTAACCTCATGGTACCTATCAACTCTCACTCATTAGCTTCTATCATAAACCTCCAACAACACCCAATAAACATATACTTGGGGGTCTATGGTAGAACCAAGAAAGGAACTCATAGATATCAAGATGTGAGCAACTACCATTATTCATTTAAGTTTAGCATGAAACACAATCATCACCCTTATTAATCTTTTATAGCCGAAAACCATACTCACCCCCAAATCGAAATTTCAACATGGTTTACAAAAATCACTTGATAACTCACTCAATATCAACTAAAATTTCAAAAGCTAGTACAAACTTCCTTACCTTAATAGTGACCTAAGATGACCGATTGCTTCACTCCCTTCTTCTTCCTTTCAATTCGGCCAAGAAGAACCAAAGAACACAACTTGTTTTTCTTTCTTCCTTAGAACATTCGGCCAAGGGGAAATGAAGAAAGATGGACACTTTTTTTTCTTTGTTTTCTTTCTTACTTTCACGGCAATGGGGAGGGGAAGAAACAATTACACACATCCTTTCCTTTTCCATTTCTTTATTCCCATACTTCTTATTATATTTTATCCTACATACCTCACTAGGCCAACATGTTCCCAACATGTTTCCACCCATAGCATGGCCGGCCACTACATATTAGGGAGGGGGAATTTGACATGCAAGTCCCCTTTTTCTTCCACATGCACTAATAGGTCCTCATGCATTGACCTATCACATTTTAAAATTTCTCATATAAGTCCTATTGACTAAATTCACATGCAATCGACTAAATCGAAGCTTGAAATTTTCACACATTCATGATTACATATTCTAGACAATAAACATCACATTCAAACCTTTCGGTGACTCGTTTAGCGGTCCCGAAACCACTTCCCGACTAGGGTTAATTTTGGGCTGTCACAACTCTCCCTCACATAAGGAATTTTCGTCCCCGAAAATCTTACCGGTAAATAGGTTTGGGTATCGTTCTTTCATCGAGCTCTCGGTTTCCCAGGTTGCTTCCTCGATCCCGTGTTTAAGCCACAACACCTTAACCAACGGAACCCTCTTATTTCGCAACTCTTTCACTTCACGAGTTAGGATACGAATCGGTTCTTCTTCATAGCTCATATAAGCCTGAATTTCAACCTCCGACGGACTAATTATGTGCGAAGGATCAGATCTATAGTGCCGAAGCATCGAAACATGAAAGACGACGTGAATCTTTTCAAGTTCAGAAGGCAAAATCAATCTATATGCAACCGGCCCCACTCGTTCGGAATTTCGTACTGCCCAATGAATCTCGGGCTCAACTTGCCTTTACGGCCAAATCTGAGTACCTTTTCCAAGGCGAAACTTTGAGGAACACTTTATCTCCCACCTGATATTCAATGTCCTTCCGTTTCAGATCCGCATACGATTTTTGACGATCTGTGGCTACCTTCAGACTTTCACGGATTACCTTTACTTTCTGTTCGGCATCTTTAATCAAATCAACTCCGAAAATTTTACTTTCATCGAGCTCGGTCCAAAACAATGGCGTTCGGCATTTACGACCGTACAAAGCCTCGTAAGGTGCCATCTTAATACTTGATTGAAAACTATTGTTATAAGCGAATTCAATCAAAGGTACATACCGTTCCCATGAACCACTAAACTCAAGGATGCAGCATCTCAGCATATCCTCGAGTATCTGAATTATCCGCTCGGATTGACCATCGGTTTGGGGATGAAAAGCGGTGCTAAAATACAGCTTGGTACCCAAAGCTTCTTGCAATTTCTTCCAAAATCGCGAGGTGAATCTCGGATCTCTATCCGACACGATAGAAATAGGTACTCCATGTAATCTCACAATCTGAGTAACATACAATTCGGCTAGTTTATCCAATGAAAAATCCGTACGCACGGGGATAAAGTGAGCCGACTTAGTCAGCCTATCAACAACAACCCAAATCGCATCCTTCTTACTTGAGGACAATGGCAGTCCGGACACA
The DNA here is from genome assembly GCF_007990345.1 of Gossypium hirsutum. Taxonomy (NCBI): domain Eukaryota; kingdom Viridiplantae; phylum Streptophyta; class Magnoliopsida; order Malvales; family Malvaceae; genus Gossypium; species Gossypium hirsutum. Next base: position 82,063,770 of record NC_053426.1, on the reverse strand, counting down.
AAGTCCATTGTGACTCGGTCCCATTTCCACTCGGGTATCATGATCGGCTGAAGTAATCCTGAAGGCACTTGATGTTCCGCTTTCACCTGTTGACATATTAAACATCTCGAAACAAAGTCGGAGATGTCTCGCTTCATACCATGCCACCAAAACCGACGTTTCAAGTCGTTGTACATTTTCGTGCTCCCCGGATGAATTGACATTCGGCTACAATGGGCTTCGTTCAGTATCATCGGAATGAGTTCCGAATTCCTTGGAACGCACAAACGACTTCTAAACCTCAAACAACCATCATCATCAATCTGAAACTCCGATTCCTTGTTCGGAACACACTCAGCTCGTTTTGCAACCAATTCATCATCAACTTTCTGAGCTTCACGAATTTGATGAGTCAATAATGGTTTGGCTTTTAATTCAGCTACTAACACATTGTCAGGTAGAACAGACAAGTGTACATTCATCGCTCGCAAAGCAAACAGTGATTTCCGGCTTAAGGCGTCCGCAACCACATTAGCCTTTCCCGGGTGGTAATCAATGACAAGCTCGTAATCTTTCAACAACTCAAGCCAACGTCTTTGTCGCAGATTCAAGTCTCGTTGAGTCATCAAATATTTGAGACTTTTGTGATCCGAAAACACATGGCACTTCTCACCAAACAAATAATGTCGCCATATTTTCAATGCAAACACAATGGCGGCTAGTTCAAGATCATGGGTCGGATAATTTCTCTCGTGTGGCTTCAATTGTCTTGACGCATAGGCCACAACTCGACCTTCTTGCATCAATACGCAACCCAACCCAAGTAGGGATGCGTCACTATAAATGACAAACTCTTTACCCGATTCGGGTTGCACCAAAATTGGAGCTTCAGTCAGATGAGTTTTCAGTTGATCGAAGCTTTTCTGACATTTCTCCGTCCATTCAAACTTAACATCCTTCTGAAGTAGCTTTGTCATTGGTGTGGCTATCATCGAGAAACCTTTGACAAATCGTCGGTAATAACCGGCGAGCCCTAGAAAGCTCCGGACTTCGGTAACATTTCTCGGAGGCTTCCAGTTAAGTATGGCTGAAATTTTGCTCGGGTCAACTCGAATACCCAATACGGATACCACATGACCCAAGAAGCTAACCTCTCTTAACCAGAACTCACACTTACTGAACTTAGCATATAACTGCTTATCCCGCAAAATTTGCAACACTTGCCTCAGATGCTCAGCATGTTCGGTCTCATCTCTTGAATAGACCAAGATGTCATCAATAAACACAACTACGAACCGATCCAAATACGGCCTGAAGATCCGATTCATCAAATCCATAAACACCGCAGGGGCATTAGTGAGCCCGAACGGCATCACTAAGAACTCGTAGTGACCGTACCTCGTTCTGAAAGTAGTTTTGGGTACGTCCGAATCTCGAATCCGCAACTGATAATAACCCGATCTCAAATCTATCTTTGAAAACACCGATGCTCCCTTTAATTGATCGAACAGATCATCAATACGCGGTAACGGATACTTATTCTTTATCGTCACTTTATTCAGTTGACGATAATCAATGCACAACCTCATGGTTCCGTCCTTCTTTTCACGAACAATACTGGGGCACCCCAAGGTGAGAAACTCGGTCGAGCGAAACCTCTATCCGTCAATTCTTGCAACTGAGCTTTCAACTCTTTTAACTCGGTTAGTGCCACACGATACGGAGCGATCGAAATAGGCGTAGTTCCAGGTACAAGCTCAATACCAAACTCTACCTCCCGAACAGGTGGCAAACCCGGTAACTCTTCAGGAAAAACATCCGGGTATTCACAGACCACCGGCACCGATTCGGGTTTCTTTTCTAACTCCTTGTCATCAAGTACATACGCGAGGTATGCTTCGCACCCTTTTCTTACATATTTCTGGGCCAACATTACTGATATTACAGCTGGCAACCCCCTTAAGTCCGCAGACTCAACTCGGATTATTTCGTTATTTGCGCACTTCAAATCGATAGTCTTGCTTTTGCAATTCACAACCGCATCATGCGCGGTTAACCAATCCAAACCAAGAATAACATCAAACTCGTCGAACGGCAAAAGCATCAAATCGGCCGGAAAACAGGATTCTCGGATTATTAGAGGGCATCTCTTACACACTTTATCAACAAGTACGCATTGGCCCAAAGGGTTTGATACTCGAATTACGAGCTCAGTAGACTCAACAGGTAGAGTCTTACTGGTTGCTAAGGTTTCGCATACATATGAATGAGTAGAACCAGGGTCAATCAATGCAATCACATTAGTATCAAAGAGAGTGAAGGTACCAGTAATGACGTCGGGGGAGGATGCCTCCTCTCGTGCGCGAATGGCATATGCTCTAGCAGGAGCACGGTTCTCGGCGCGATCGGCCGTATCAGAAGCCCCCCTCTGACTACCACCCCTGCCTCCAAAATTCTCGGTGGTCTACCTCTAGATGTCACTCCACTAGGTCTTGCACCTTGAATCTTATTCTTCTCATCCAGCTCCGTGCAATCTCTAATGAGGTGGTCCTTCGAACCGCATCCGTAACAGACCCTGCTAGTAGACTTGCCCCAACATTCACCTAGGTGTCGTCTTCCACATTGGGGACATTCAGGTTTCTCGTGACAATTATTGCCCACACTAGCTACCGAAGTAGCTCGGGAGCCCATCGATGGTCTTGCCCTGATGGAAATTCCCGCAGTCGCCCTCGACTTATTAATGTCCTCCCTGAACTTCTTTACAGCTGAGAACGGAGCTTTACCCGTCGATCTTTACGATAATCTCTAGCTTCAAATTCAGCCTTCCTCTTCTCCTTTCCAAGTTCTTCCGCCTTGCAGGCTCGTTCGACTAGTGTTACGAATTCTTTTATTTCCAAAATACCCATTAGTAGCTTTAAATCTTCATTCAATCCTTCCTCGAATCTTTTGCACATAGCAACCTCATCAGCTACACACTCCCGGGCATACCTACTAAGTCTTACGAATTCATGTTCGTATTCAGATACAGTCATACGGCCTTGCTTGAGTTCCAAGAACTCCTTACGCTTCTGATCAATGAACCGTTGGCTAATAAATTTCTTTCGGAATTCCGTTTGAAAGAAGTCCCAAGTTACTCGCTCGTTCGGGACTATGGAAATCAAGGTCCTCCACCAATAGTAGGCTGAGTCTCGCAACAAAGATACAGCACATTTTAGACATTCGTCGGGTGTGCATGACAATTCATCGAACACCCGAATGGTGTTATCAAGCCAGAACTCGGCCCTTTCGGCATCATCAGTTACTATAGCCTTGAACTCCTCGGCCCCACGCTTCCTAATCAAGTCTACAGGTGGCTTACTCAGCCTCACAGGATCAGCGACTGATGGCATTACAGGCTCTTGGGGTGGATTATTCAAATTTGGGAATTGTTGGACAGCCGGGTTGGTTCGGGCATATTGCGCGACCCACTCATTCATCATGGTAAAGAAGGCTTGTTTAGCCCCCTCACCTTGATTATTCGCAGATGACTGAGGTTCAACAGGCGGCGTCCCTTGTGCAGGAGCAGCCGCTACACTCTCAACGTCATCCGCTAGGGTTCTTTCTTCACCGGGGTCCATTTACTAATCAAAACAAAAACATTTCAACCGTCGGAAGTCATCACACATTTAAACATTAACATTCGGCATGTATAGCTAGACTCATACGCGCTATGGTAGTCCTAGAACCGACTAAACCATAGCTCTGATACCAATCAAATGTAACACCCCGAACCCGAAACCGACACCGGAGTCGAACACGAGGTGTTAACTGACTTTAACCCCTTATAAAATTTATTTTCCAGACACTACCCAATCTGTGTACTAGTCGTTTTAAAAATCATATCTTGAGTTTCGTAACTCGAAAATCAGTTTTGTGATTTTTCCCAGAAACTAGACTCATGTGCCCATCTATGTGTTTTTTTCTAGAATTTTTGGTCGGGCCAATTAGTACAGTTTATTAGTCAAAGTCTCCCATATTGCAGGGGTCGACTACACTGACCTTTGCCCATTACGACTTGGATATCTCCCTGCACGGGGCTTCAATACTGATGCCGTTTGTTTCTATGAAAACTAGACTCAGAGAGGAATCTGTACATATATGGTACGATCCCTAATTATCTCTGGTTAATTTATAATGAATTTCCAAAGTCGGAGCAGGGAATCCAGAAACCGTTCTGGCCCTGTCCCACAAAAATCTGATTATCTCTTAATATACTGCCCATATGATCTTTTCGTTACTTCCTCATGAAAACAGACTCATCGAGCTTCGATTACATAATTTATTCATCAATTAATTCCACTCCTACTATTTTTAGTGATTTTTCAATCTCATGACACTGCTGCTGCCAGCATCTGTTACGAAAGTAACTAGGTCCATTTCATGCCTACCCTTGATCCAACTCAATCGAACATTCGTGCCATTTTCGCATGGCTTAAAGTTTACATGCCAAAGTTCAAACACAACGTAATAGCTTATACATGCCAAAATGTTCTTCTAAGCCAACTAAGAAGAAAGTACCAAAACTTGCTATCCGGTGTGATGACTTCGATGACGGCCCGACCCCGCAAAAATAGATGAGTCCAAGCAACCTATAATGGGTGACAAGGAAACACCGGGCGAGTTTATAACTCAGTAAGTCATAAGCAATGCACTACTATACATCAATAACATTATCACAAGAGGAAACAAAATGGAATGAGACAATTTACTCCATCCATACCGAACCATGCCATAGTTCCTCCAACGTATCGATTCAATTTCATATCAATTCATGCATTCACAATCCATATACTCATCAATAGGACATTGAAGCATTTTCATAAATCAATTTATTTTCGTTACAATCAAACAACAAACGGCCTTTCACCCATCCTACGATAAATTTTATGTACGTGACTTCAAGTATAGTTGTCACATAGGTTCAACTTACCGAGCTCAACACCAAGTATAAGCATAGCACATATTAGCCATGTACTCAAGACACTTACCCGATCCGCTGTCCGCGATCGACTCAATGGTGTCGCACACATAGTGTCCATAATGATTCACGAATGTATATTGAGCCCGCACACTCAGTGCTATATAATCAACTCGCACACTTAGTGCTACGTAATCAAATCGCACACTTAGTGCTACATAGTCAGACTCGCACACTTAGTGCCGCATGGTCAATTCGCACACTTAGTGCATCATATTCATTTCGCACACTTAGTACAACATAGTCGAATCGCACACTTAGTGCTGTACAATTTAATCCCGCGCACTTAGCGCCAATCTCATGGTCATAAATGGTTATACCCGCACGTTTAGTGCCGAGATCAACAACTCAGTACATCTTACCTCTTTTCTTTTCATTCAACAATTTCATCATCACATACGTACATGCATATATATATATATATGTATATTTATTCATTCCATTCAGCATCAATACATAAACATTATGACCATTTGAAATAATACCAACTACATGCTTAATGACTTACCTCGTGTTGGGTAAGACGGTTCCAACTCGGCTACTCGATGACCTTTTCTTTGCCTTTGCTCGATTCACCTCCTTTAACTCCTTGAGCTTAATCAATAATTTAACTAGTTTAACCATCTTGTTAAACATTCATAATTCAATTACACATGCATATGTATGTTTGTATATTCGGCAACCATCCACACTAATTACCCATTTAGTCGATTACACACATAATTAAAGGTAACATCACGAATGGCATACTTATGTATATATATATGTATATATATATACTTCGGAATGGGCATCACAATTAGATTTAACACCACCTTCATACTCAATTAGATGGCAGAATGCATGTGTATATGCACAATGTCAACTATAACATCATGTAGATCCACATATACTACATTTCTTATGTTCCACATCTTAATGCCCATTATACATAATCAAATTTAACATCATCTATATATTTACTCATATGGCCGAATATACATACCCCCATATAATATCATTTTCATTCCATTTAACACTTAATTCATCATAAATTTCCCCCTTTGCTCTCTTTTTTTCTTCATGGCCGAATGCTCCTTCTACTCCTTTTACCTTCACAAAGCATGAATTTCATCATCCAACTTACAAGCTTACAATCTCATGAAGTTTAACCTCATGGTACCTATCAAACTCTCACTCATTAGCTTCTATCATAAACCTCCAACAACACCCAATAAACATATACTTTGGGGGTCTATGGTAGAACCAAGAAAGGAACTCATAGATATCAAGATGTGAGCAACTACCATTATTCATTTAAGTTTAGCATGAAACACAATCATCACCCTTATTAATCTTTTATAGCCGAAAACCATACTCACCCCCAAAATCGAAATTTCAACATGGTTTACAAAAATCACTTGATAACTCACTCAATATCAACTAAAATTTCAAAAGCTAGTACAAACTTCCTTACCTTAATAGTGACCTAAGATGACCGATTGCTTCACTCCCTTCTTCTTCCTTTCAATTCGGCCAAGAAGAACCAAAGAACACAACTTGTTTTTCTTTCTTCCTTAGAACATTCGGCCAAGGGGAAATGAAGAAAGATGGACACTTTTTTTTCTTTGTTTTCTTTCTTACTTTCACGGCAATGGGGAGGGGAAGAAACAATTACACACATCCTTTCCTTTTTCCATTTCTTTATTCCCCATACTTCTTATTATATTTTATCCTACATACCTCACTAGGCCAACATGTTCCCAACATGTTTCCACCCATAGCATGGCCGGCCACTACATATTAGGGAGGGGGAATTTGACATGCAAGTCCCCTTTTTCTTCCACATGCACTAATAGGTCCTCATGCATTGACCTATCACATTTTAAAATTTTCTCATATAAGTCCTATTGACTAAATTCACATGCAATCGACTAAATCGAAGCTTGAAATTTTCACACATTCATGATTACATATTCTAGACAATAAACATCACATTCAAACCTTTCGGTGACTCGGTTTAGCGGTCCCGAAACCACTTCCCGACTAGGGTTAATTTTGGGCTGTCACACTCATAAACTTATTCCTCATATATATATACATGTTCTTACCACGAGCTCATCATATTTCATGTCATTCACATGAGTTCGATGTACATACCTGTGCCCACTTGCACATTATAACTTACTTTTATGTCTTGATGCAATTGTTACGATTACTCATAGAACTTTTTTTGAACTACCCGTTGAACACTCGGAATACTATCGGATACATTGGAAGTTTGCACCTAAGTGCCTTATATGTAGCCAATGCTACTTCATATCCTAGATCACATGTTGCTCATTAACAAGCTACTCAAGGGTCTGCTCATGCAGACTGTCAGATATCAGCAACACATGTTGGACTACCTCGCCATCAATATATGAGACCAGTATCCGGAAGCCAAAACATGTGTCACATATATCACGAACTCAGACCACAACTTAATGAGTTCGAATGTCACATATATCATGAACTCAGACCACAACTCAATGAGTTTAGATTATATAATTCCTAATGACATGTCACTTGTATCCTAACTATTCCTAAGGTTCAAACAAGATTCTTCGATACCACATTTCTGTTGAGCTTGCTCGTAATGTCGATTTCAATATTCATGGCACCAATCACATACTCATGAATTAATCAAAGTATATTTCATGAAAAATTTTAGGCAATAAACACATAATACAACAACATATCAATCACTAAAAATAAAAAAACAACCATGTTACACATGGGTCAAATTTCATACATGAACCCTAGCTCAAAATAATGGTAGAAATAGCTAAATCGATTGATGACAACTTCAAAAATGTAAAGAAAATTAAAAATAGGGCTAGGGAGCACTTACAATCAAGCTTGAAAATATGAATAAACCCTAGCTATGGTGACCCTTGGAATTTCGGCACAAGCAAGAAGAAGATGGACAAATTTTGCTTTGTTTTTCCCTTTTTATTCTTTTATTTACCAAAAGATAAAAATGCCCTTAAGGCATGTCTTTCAATTTTTTTCCTATTAATTCTTATTTTTATCCAAAATTTTAGAACTTGGTCAAATTGCATTTAGGGACCTCTAATTAATAATCCAATGCAATTTCATGCTTAAAGCTTCTAGAATACAAGTTTTACAACTTATTCAATTTAGTCTCTAAAGTCAAATTGGACACTTTAGGCATAGAATTTCTTCATGAAAATTTCACACAACATGCAATCATGTCATGGACCATCAAATAATCATAAAATAATTATTTCTATTTCAAAATTGTGGTCTCAAAACCACTATTTTGACTAGACCCTAATTCGGGATGTTACATTAAATGTTTGATTATGATGCCTATTATCTGCATGGGAACTTACTAAGCTATATAGCTTACTCCCCTTTTCTTTCCCTTGTCTTATAGTGTCACCAAGCTAGCTCGGGGATCAGAGACTGTCGAAGATCCACTGACACCATCAACTATTATTTTGGGTACTAATGAATTTGACATTTTGAGTTATGGCATGTATAGGAACTTGGTTATTTTGTTATGTGTCATAACTGAATTGGCCTAATGTGTTGGCCTATATTGGTTGATAATTCATTTTGTAAATGGCCATTGAAATTGGCTAATATTGGTTTAAGTATATATGCATATGATGAGGTTCTCATGGATGTGGAAATTTGCATGGTTTAAGTTGATAAGTACGCGATGTTTGTATGTGGTAAATGGTAACATGTGAATGACGTGTGGATGTCTTGGCTGTGGCTGAATTAGTTGAATGTAATTGCTTGGATTGGTGTTGTGTTTTGTTGTGTAGGTGTGTGCATGAAAGAGGGACAAAATGGCTTGGTAAATAGCCTTGTTTTTGTCCATACGGGTAGACACACAGGCATGTGTGACACACGGCTTGCCCCATGGGTGTGTGTTTCGGCCGTGTGTCCCCTGTACCTTAATTGTTGCAAAATAGAATGCTCAGAATTGAGTACACGGGAAGAGATACGAGCATGTGTCTCAGCTATGTAGATGACACGGCCTCAGGCACGGGCATGTGCCTTGGGCATGTGAAGTCTGCACCTATTTATGAAAAACCATAATTTTTAAATTGACAACATGGCCTAGAAAACGGGCATGTGACTTGGTTGTGTGTCCTTAATTTGTTCTTGGGTGACAAACAGAGAGTTACATGGGTTAGGGACACGGGCGTGTGTGACTACACGGCCTGCCCACACGGGTGTGTCCCAAGCCACATAGGCGTATGGCTCTTAAAACATGAAAAATTTTCTAAGTGTTGTGAAAATTTCTAAAGTTCTCAATTTAGTCTCAAACTGCTTCCAATGTATGTTTTGGGCCTCGTAGACTTGTTTTAGGGACAATATGAATGTATATGAAAAGTTTTAAATTCAGATGGAAATTTACATCTCGATGTTGTATGATTGCTTGTCTATAAGTCTGGTAATGCTTCATACACTATTCTGGTGTTGGATACGGGTAAGCGGTGTTACACAAACGGCCATGTCACCAACCCGTATGTGATACACGGTTGTGTGATCAACCGTGTGACCTAAAACATGCCATATATGCAATGCTTTAAACCAACTCATTAAGCTACTTTCAAATGCTTATATGGTCATCTTAAAACCTTGCTTAACACACTTCAATATCAGACCAAACATGTTAAAACACAACCTAAAAATGCCTAACCAATATGCCATTTGGCACTATCACAAACAAGATATACAACATTTATAAACATGCCAATTCATTTGATACCAAAATATCACATCCTTAAGTTTCAAGCATACCTAAAGATATCTAATTCAAGCACTTTATTATACCAAAATAAAACTTACAAATTTCCTATCTTGAAACATGTAAAACTTACCATATCACAAAACCAACTTGACCTAAGAGATCCAAACATTACAGCTGTCATTTTAGCACATTAAAAACTCTTTCGTGATTCAAGAATATGCATATATCAACTAAGCATATATACACCAATTATATTAACTGAGCATACCATATGAGTTTCAAGATCAACCTTACATTTAAACCATTATAGTCATATTACCACATTAACCTTTAAAACTCAAGCACATAATCCCAAAACAACCTATATACATGCCACATAATCGAAATAAAAATGATTTCAATATTTACCGAGATTGGTGCTTGATAATGTGAGCTCTGAAGATGATTCAACAACCTTGTTCCACAAATTGTCTATAGAAGGCAAGAAATGAAACAGAGTAAGCTTTAAATAGCTTAGTAAGTTCACGGGATTAAAATTTACATATAAAGTTACCTTGAATGACATGTAAGCAATAATTTAAATAACATGATACTAAAACTTGATATAATAATTCACAAGGAACAGATGAGTTCAACGTACACAAATTCACTAAATAATTTAACTATGATCATGCTATTCAAGCAATTTCAATTTCATATCATCACAATGTATCAAATAATCATTATTCACTTAAACATAGATCTGAATAGCCTAATGAACTATAGAAAAAGTAACTTGTATACTTGGGTAAATTTATTAGGGAACACCGTAGTGCTGAATAGGGGCACTAGAGTGCAATCAGGGGCATCGAAGTGCAAACAGGGCACCAAAGTGTAAAAAAGGGCACCGAAGTGCAATCAGGGGCATTGAAGTGCAACCAGTATAAGCACGCGTCTAACCCTATTGGCATGCCAATCATATCCTAATCATTTACTACATTCAAAAAGAAATTTATACAGGATTCTGAACATTTACAAAACAAGAGCACTTCCATGTTTATCCAAAAATAGATTTCATAACCAGGTCACATTCATTTAATATTCACATGAATCGTGTTCTACAAGTATACAATACTTTCAATTAAACCTTTTCTCACCTTAGTAATAAATTATAACATTTCAAAATTTCAATCTAACAATGTATACAAGTATATATTTCACAATTCAATCATAATCAATACATATAAGCACATTTCTATACCATATGGACTTACCTAGTATAACTAGCTAGCAAGTTGGATCGTAGGGACTATTCTGTAATTTTTTGCTTTCGTAGTTTATCAACCATATGTTCCAATTATTGATCTAAATAATACTTCATTTCAATTTTATTAGCTTACAATATTTTATAAAACTTTACTTTATGCATAAATTTCATTTTATAGAAATTCCTTAAAGTTTTGCATTTTATTCAATTTAGTCCCTAAAACCGAAACAAGTATAACTTTCACAATTGAACTTCATTTTTTAATTCCAGATTCAATTATATCCTTCTACAACCCCTAGAATCAAATGTTATAGAAATTTTCATGTCAATTTTGACATATTCACAAATTAGACCCTAAACTCAAAACTAACATTAATCACTTTACAAACTAATCCTATTTAACATTCAAGTTTACAAATCTATCATTAAACATAAAAAAATTCCATAAATCACTAATGGTGACGTTTAAAACTTTTAACAAATTTACAAAATAGTCTATGGACTAGCTAGATTAAGCTACAACGATCTCAAAAATATAAAAATTATGAAAAATGACTTCAAAAAATACTTACATGTAAGGCTGATTGTGAAGAAAAATGGCTATGGCTTCCTTATGTTCTTTATGGTTTGCTGTAGAGAAGGAAGTAAAATGAAATTGATGATCACTTGTTTCATTTTATTAATACTACTTTTAACATTAATTAATTAAAATTTCCCTTATATGATTCATTTAATTCATATACAACCGGCCACTAATTATAAAAATGGCTTAATTTCCAAATAAAACCTTAAACAATTATTAATTAAGCCTTTTTAACAATAAAAACCAATACCGATTAACTTTTACAGTTTGTACGATTTAGTCTTTATACCCTAATTGACCATCAAATCATTAAATTTTCGGGCCAAAATTCAATTCACCTAAATAAAAACTCTGTAAATATTTAGTAATAATATTTATGAGCTCGATTTAAGAAAATGAGGTCTCGATACCTTATTTTCCAAAACCATTGACTTTAGGGTCAAATCACTTGTACTTTAACTAACTGTTCAATCAACAAAAATTTATTAGATCAAAATTTACTATATCACTAAATTTGACTCATAAATATTAAATAAATAATATTTACAGACTCACTCATCTGAATTGTGGTCTCAAAACCACAGCTTTTGACACCACTAAAAAATGAGTTGTTACAATCCATGCTTTAAAGAGTATATAAAAGAAAGAGATTTAGAAAATCTTAATGATATAGATTCATATGATTAAGTACTCAGTCAAAGACCAATAGATGATAATACAAATTATATGTTAAATGTTAAAGAGGGAATAACCAAACAAATATTGAATTCTAGAGCAATAGATAAAATTGCATATGATGCTTGTTTATCTTGTTATTTGTATTAGTAATCATATTATTGATTGTTTTTTTGGAATAACATATTACATATGTGGTTTCGCATAATTCATTGTGGCAAATTAGGTCTTTTTTGACACATCGAGAGCTTGATTTTTAGCAATTAAGTAATGCTTTCGTTAAATTTTCATTTCGAGCATCTAGTTAATAAATTGAGTAATTAGGAGTGTTTTATGAGCTTTTATGCCGATTCAGGCCTAAGGGAGGACTAACATGTTGTTTGAGTGTGAGGACTTTGATTGAGGTCAAAGAGTTAAGAGACTGCTCCCTTTGTTGGAACATGCTGCTTGAAAGTCACACCACTCCTTCCAGAATACCTTAGGAGAATATTGTCGTCCATGTTGTGACACACACTAGAGGATGCCGCGACACATCCCTGAATGCGCACCAAAAGAGTACATTGTTAATGAAGTTGCGACACAGGCTTGAGGGTGTCGTAACACAACTACGATGAGGCTGCTAAAGTCAGCAAGGGTGTTTTAGTCCACACAAATTCAATTAATAATGTTTAGTTAATTGTATTAGGTCTAAATGAGTCATCCAAAATGGCTCCTATAAGTAAAACTACTTATAACTCAAGAAGGGACTTCCTCATTTCTATTCAATTTCATTTCTTAGATTAGAGTTTTGTTGTTGTAATTTCATTCTTTTCAATTATAGTTTTAGTTCTTGTTTTACTTGTTCGTATTCATCGTTCTAATTGTGGATCACTCAACAATTGCTACAGGTTTCCTGTTTCAACACTAAATCAATATTCAAAATAATGTCTAAATTCAACTTAGGGTTACCTTTAATTAGATTCATGGGTAGTTGAAATTCGAGGGAGATTAACGAGTGAATGTGGGAATAGTTAACAATTATTTTAGGGTTACTTGTTGGACTAGTTGCCTCAAGTTGAAAGAGCATAAACCCTAGGCCTAACAACCTTAGAAAGTCATCCATATAGATAAGGTAGAGAAAATAGTCTATTGAGCATCACTTATCTTGTCCTAGTTTGAACTATGAGGTCGAGAGATAAGTATTTCTTATCGACTAGTTAGGTTAGTTAGAGGTCGAGAGGTAATAACTAGGTTCACTACTAGCTGATGAAATAGAACCCTAGATCAGGAGTTAACTATGAACACTGAAGCGAGTTAGTCTTCTATTTATCTTATTAAGAGGTTCATAATCCTGTTAATCCTGTTATTTATTTTTTTGCATCTTTTAGTTTTATTTAATTCTTTTGCATGATTCATAGTACTATGGTTTTGAGTCAATGCTATTTTGACTTAAAGGTATAGAAGTTAATATTGATCTAATCAAGCCTCCTTTGGTACGATCCTAGGAATACTTTCGTGTTTCGTTGTAATAATCTATATTACAACTTGACCCGTATACTTGAGGACACCGCCTAATTCCATCTATTTCATAACAATATTTTCACTCTTGACATTAGCACGTTGAGAGGCAGTCAAGTTGTTGGCACCATTGCTGGGGAGGCTTCGCCATTAGATTAGTTTTTAATTTTTGTACCTCAGAAAGATAGATAGGAAATTTCACAATCATAATTATACTACAACTAAACAGGTTTTTAGCGGCCTTTTTTGGGCCTATAGCGGCGCTTATAAGCGACGTTAAAACAATTTGCTGCATTTTGATAAGCGCCACAAAAAACAACGCTATAGATAACGCTGTTAAATTTTGCAACGTTTATGTGAAAAAATGACGCTATAGAACATGACCTTTAGCGGCTTTTTTCCCACAAACGCCGCTAAAGAACATGACCTTTAGCGGCGCTTTCCCCATAAATGCCGCTAAAGAACAAGACCTTTAACGTCACTTATCCCAAAAACGCCGCTAAAGAACATGACCTTTAGCGGCTCTTTTTCCAAAACGCCGCTAAAGACCATGACTTTTAGCGGCTCTTTTACAAAAACGCCGCTAGAGAACATGACCTTTAGTAGCGCTCTCTCTACAAACGCCGCTAAAGAACCTAACTTTTAATAACGCTTTTCCAAAAACGCCACTAAAAGTCATGTTCTTTAGCGACGCTTTTCCCAAAAACGCCACTAAAGTCATGAAAAATAAAAAAAATTATAAAATTATAAAAACGCCACAAATCCATTCCCATCCCTTTGCTTGCTTAAGCAAATCCTTTAAAAATGTTATTATTAGTACATATATCACTCCATTCTTTGGTTAGAGAATGCAATAGAAGTGGGATTCCACCAGTTTAGAAATGTATAATTTAATTTAAAGACGTATTAAAATGGAAATTCATGAACAAGAAGATCAATGTTTTCACTATATCTTATGCAGCAAGTCAAATTTGATTACATAAGATTCCTTCAAATTTTTTTTTAAAAAAAATTCAAACTAGTTCATATCAACTTGCTCAAGTTATATGTATGAATTGCAAGATCAACACCTTATTTGGACTTACAATTCTAGGAAAGCATAAAATGCAGTTCCATGAGCATGCATTTAAAGTGGAAAAAAAAATTACTGATTATAGTGACAGTCTAAGCTCCAAATATAGTTCCTATGTGTCGCTTGATTATGAATTTTGACTGCTCGTTCCCAATGAGTTGTTGTGATGTTTCTTGCTCCTTGAATGTGAATCTTGTACGAATGTAAGGAACTAAAACAAGTTAAATTTTAAAACACAATCATCACATGGCACATATACTAAATTTCAGCAACTAAACAATTCAGTTTGCAGTACTTAAAAACTTCAATTTGCAACACTTTAACACTTCAATTTACAGCATTTAAACACTTCAATTTGCAGCACTTTAACATCTCAATTAACAACATTTATACTCCTCAATTACATCGATAAAACATCTCAATTTCCAGCAACTAAACACTTCAATTTGTAGTACTTAAACACTTCAATTTACAACATTTAAGCACTTCAATTTACAGCATTTAAACACTTCAATTTACAACATTTAACACTTAAATTTGTAGCACTTTTACATCTCAATTAACATTATTTATACACCTCAATTACAATGATAAAACATCTCAATTTCTAGCAACTAAACACTTCAATTTGCAGTACTTAAACATTTCAATTTACAACATTTAAGCACTTCAATTTACAGCATTTAAACACTTCAATTTACAACATTTAACACTTCAATTTGCAGCACTTTAACACTTCAATTTGCAGCACTTTAAACACTTCAATTTGCTGCATTTTAACATCTCAATTAACAACATTTATACACCTCAATTACAGCGATAAAACATCTCAATTTCCAGCAACTAAACACTTCAATTTGCAGTACTTAAACACTTCAATTTACAACATTTAAGCACTTCAATTTGCAACATTTAAACACTTCAATTTGCTGCAGTTTAACATCTCAATTAACAAAATTTATAGACTTCAATTTGCATTCCCCAATATAAAGTTGGTAAAATTTCATTAGTTTAAAGCCATGGTCATTGGGAGAAAAATGCGAATCTACTTAGACGTGTCAGTTAGGGCCATAACAATTGCAATTGCTTCTGGTAGCATAATCTTAACTCTAAATTAAAGAATATTAAAAGAGGGTACTATTTTTCAAAATTACCTGAATTTTCTCAGAGTTATAAGCTTTCGAGATTTTGCTATCACAACGGGAAGTTCTCGCTGAATAGCTAAATGTACCTGTTTAAGAAACGTAAATAGTCAATCTCGTGAATCTAAACATTGAAATTATTAACAAATTTGTTGCTGAGTACTGCAATTTTAATTCAGATAATTATACATCTTGATGCATACTCTAAACATATATATTGATGAATGACAATTGTCTATGACAATATCAGCCTTGCAAGTCAACAAGAAAGGTAACAAATAAGTAGTTCCAAAGAAAAAAAAAAGGATTATCGTAGAAAACTTCATGAATGTAAAACTCATCCATGCTACGTATTAGATGAAAGGGCCCGACACAATGGTATTTTTAAGGATAAATAGGCATTAATGCTATTTTAGGGAAGATATATACTTAATTTCGGTTTATACTTAAAATGTTAATCATGCTCTCATTTTGTCTTGAAGCTGTCCACAATAGGAGTTGGTTTCATGCTTATTATAATCAGTATTTCACTTAATTGGGAATTAAATCTACCATGGATTTACTTTTTTATATGCATAGATATTTGTTTACATACATCTAGATACAGACAAGTACTACATGCATAAATAAAGTTTGTATTTATCCATAAATGTATGCTCCAATGGCATATTGTAATGACCAAGTACACTGGCAAAACATGAATTAAAAATGTATCCCAATAGCAAACTAAAAAACATAACCCCAAAGGGTATCTTTTAGCTTTTCAAGAGAATCCAAAACCAAACTAAAAAACATAACCCCAAAGGGTATCTTTTAGGATCTCCATTTCGCATAAAAACCAAACAATTATTAGAGGAAATAAACAAGTTATTTCATGTTAAAATGAAACCCAAAAAAAGAAAAACATGTCTTCTAACCATGAGTGACAGCTCTCATTCCTTTTTTCCAATCCCATGAGACATGTTATAGATCTCTTGTTCCTGAAAAAAAAACAAGCACACAACATAAGCAATAGTTTCATTGATCTTTTTATTCAGCAAACGGGAGGCTTTAAAATTGTTTTAAGATAGTTTTACAATTACAAATGAAACTCATGATTAAAAACAAGGAACTTGCAGCAAGAGCGGCGGGAATGGTGACAGATGTGATCTTATCGTAAGGACCTTTCAAGTAAGTGTGTTTGTGGATACCTTGAAAATATTTCTGATACTCAATAAGCTTTTCCCTATGTCTGAATGGTGCCTCCGACATCCTGCTGTCACAAAGTTAAACATTCATTATACATCAAATAAGAGAATAAGATTTTTCCAAAACTCCCTAAACCTCAACCCAACTTATTCTCATTTCCCAAATTGGCACATTCATGCATAGCATCTATATTCATCTATTTTAACCAATAAAACAATTGAATTTACATTAACAATTAGACATTGATAGTATTGACATCAACAAAATACAAGAAAACATCTTCCTCCTATTTTACAAAAGCTACATTAAACAAGGGCAAACAATACACTATAGCAAGGTTTTCATATGTGCATACATTCTAACTTGAATAAACTTAAAAACCTCTTCGATACTCGGTAACAAACCTCATTGTATCAATGCCCTTTTTCCTAAAGAAATGCAATAAGAACAAACAAAATGGGGATTAATAAACCTAGTTCAAACTCAATTTACAGTCCATTAGGGGGAGAATTTTATGAATATTTGGCTAGAACAAGGATTATTTGGTTTCAATTACTCATAGACTTACAATCTTAAACAATTAATTTACACTATTTTGAACAAAAAGAAAATAAGAAAAGAAGCTAGGCTGATTGCTTTGTTCTTGAATCAATACCTTCACAATCCACAAATACCATAGATCAAATCCAATTCTAATTACCCAAAATCAGGAAAATCATTTCTAGTAAATCAAATCAGCAGATTCAAATATAATAAAACTAAAAAAAATTAATTACTCAAAATTGAATTAAAACATATTTCAATATCGGATTCATAAGAGGAAAAAGAAAAGAATACATGAGAGAAAATGAAGCTTGATTCGTCCTCTTTTTTCTTAGATTAGGAAAAAAAACCTAGAATTTCTAGACAACTTTTGTAATATAATAGATGTTGTATATCAATAAAAAGGGTTTTGTAAATTTTCAGCTGAAATGCGATTCAATGTGTGAGAAATGAAATGATAAAAAAAGAAACAATGAGAAAGATTGAGAGAGAAGAAGGAGAGTCAAAGCTCTCTCCTTGCGAAGACTTCCTCTCTATCTCTCTGCAACCCTCTCCTTGCGAACTCACAAGTAGGTACAATCTGCAAAGAGATGTTGTAAATAATATCAATCGCCAAGGGCTTGCTACATATCCCTTCCGTCGGGTCAAGCAACGCTACCGATTGGCTACAGCAGTTGGGTTGCGATTTTGATTTGGAAAAAAATTAAGGAATTTGGGGAAATTTTAGGTATTTGAGGGAACTTTTTACGGAAAAAATGAGTTGTTTCAGGTATATGGCTGGGATAAAATTGAGTAGAGCAAAATGACGTAGTTTTGTTTAAAACAAAATGACCGTTTGTGGCATTTTCTTCCAAGCACCGCTAAAACACAATTTTTTGCGGCGTTTTTAATAAAGTGCCGCTAATGCCACTAAAAACCCCACTTAGAACGGTGTCGTTTTTAACATAAACGCCGCTATTGCATATCTTTAGCGGCGTTTTTCTCATAAACACCGCTAATGTTTGACTTTGATACAATTTTTATATTGAATTTTTATATCTTTCATATCAATTTTAAATAAATAATTTTTTAAAAATTTACGTGATGTTTAATAGAATTAGATAAAATTTGTAATTTTTATATAATTTTTTATGTAAGAAAACAAAAGCAAAAAAAAATTTCAAAATATGAAAAAAATAACAAAAATAAAAAATTTCAAAATATGAAAAAAAAGTTATAATTTGGTCCTATCCAAAATAGATAGTTACCTATCCATAACAATCTGTTATTTTTTTATTTATTTATCAATTTTTTTAAAATCTAATATTTTAATATATCAAATGGTTTAGATTAAATATTTTTAAAAATAAAAGCATTAATTGATTGTATAAAATTTCATCATTTAACAAATCTCAAGTAAACCTTAAATCCTAAACCATTTAATATATATAAAGTTTATCTATTATCTCTTAAATAATTTAAACTATAATTATAATTTTAATATATTAAATTTAATATTATCTCTTTCAAAATTATATAAGAAATTATTTAATATATAAATTAAAAACACTGATTAATCTAAACCTTAAACCCTAAACCCTAAATCATAAAACATAAACTCTAAACTCCTAACCCCTAACTATTAACCCCTAACCCTAAACCTTCACCCCAACCCTTAAACCATAAGTCATAAACTATA
Source organism: Gossypium hirsutum (assembly GCF_007990345.1). Classification (NCBI taxonomy): domain Eukaryota; kingdom Viridiplantae; phylum Streptophyta; class Magnoliopsida; order Malvales; family Malvaceae; genus Gossypium; species Gossypium hirsutum. The sequence continues at coordinate 82,044,397 of NC_053426.1, read as the reverse complement.
ATCCCTAAACCCATAATTCATAAACCTTAAAATAGTAACTCCTAAACCTTAAACCACAAACCATATACTCTAAACTGTAAACCCTAAACTATAATGATAATTAATTCAATATTTTAAAATTAATACTATCTCTTTTACGATTATATAAGAAATTATTTAATATATAAATTTAAAAAATAAGTCATATACCCAAAAAAATTTAAAATTATTTTAAATAATACTATTTTAATTTTTTTCATTTTTAACAAATATTTTTCTATGTTTTTACTTTCAAATTTTTTCTGCGTGTTATTATTTTTTCTAAAGAATTTAAATATTCAATTAAAAATAAATTATATTTTAATTAATATAAATAAACCAATTAAATAAGAAATAGACAGATAAAATGTTTTTATGGCGTTTTTCAAAAAGCGCCGCTAATGCCACTAAAGCTCAACATAAAACGACGGCATTGTGCTTTATTTTTTTGTGGCGTTTTTCAAAAAACGCCGCTAATGGTCGACCTATAGTGGCGTTTTTCAAAAAGCACTGCTAATGCTCGATCTATAGCGACGTTTTTCAAAAAGCGCCACTAATGCCACTAAAGCTCAACATAAAACGACGGCGTGGTGCTTAATTTTTTTGTGGCGTTTTTTAAAAAGCATAGCTAATGCTCGATCTATAGCGGTATTTTTCAAAAAGCGCCGCTAATGCTCGATCCATAGCGGCATTTTTTATGCAAACGCAGCTAAAAATGCCGCTGAAAACCTGTTTTGCTGTAGTGATACAATTTTAATTTTTATTTAATTTTATCTATTTCTTCTAGTAACTTATTTTTCTTATTTTTTGTGGATTACACTATATGACTCGGAGTAGGTTCATCCTTATAGAGCCAACATCAGATCTAGAAAAAATTATTCATCGCAATTGTAGGCAACAACAGTAAGAACTGATGCAAAATAACCTATCAGATGTAGTTGACCCGCCACATATTAACTCGCTTTATGAAGAACTGCCAAAGCCACCTTTGGCAATAGAGCCACCTATGGCTCGAGAAAAATGCACTCTGCGTGATTATGAATAACCCACCAGATGTGCGAGGCTGTATCAAAAAGATGAAAATCAATGCGAATAATTAAGCCAACTATGATTCAGATGATCTAGAATAATCTACAGTTTTGAGGGACAATGATGAAGGATCTTAACCAACACTTAAAAGGGTTTCTTTAACTTTACGATACTTTCAAATTTAATGGGGTCACCAATGGCACTATTCTTCTTTGATTGTTCCCCTACTCGTTGGTTGATAATGCTTTTTCTTGGTTAGATTCGCAGGCTCTAGGTTCAATTACAATATGGGACGAGACTGTGGAAATATTTGTACAAAATTTTCCATATCAGCAAAACTATCCAGTTAAGGAGAGACATTGTAAACTTCAAGCAAATGGAAGAAGAAAATCTATATGAGGATTGGGAACATTTTAAGTTGCTATTGCGAAAATGCCCTCATCATGGTATGCAAGAATGGTTGGAATTTGGCCACCAATACAATTTCTTTAAGTCATTGTACATTTTCGTGCTACTCGGATGCATAGACAAACAACCACTATGGGCCTCAAGCAAAATCTTTTGAATCAACTTGGTATTCTTAGGAATACAAATCCTATCTCGAAACATTAAGCAACCATCAAAACTAATCTAAAAATTTGATTCCTTACTTGATTCACATTGAACTCTTTTGGCTTACAAATCACCGTCACATTGCTAGGCTCAATAAATCTCTTGAAGAAACATTGGTCTAGCTCTTAACTCGGCTAGAATCGAACCATCATCTGCTAAGGCCAACTGGGTGTTCATAGCCCTCAATGCAAACAAGGATTTCCTACTCAAAACATCGGCGACCATGTTCGCCTTTCCCGGGTGATAATCAATCACCAACTTGTAATCCTTTATCAAATCTAACCACCTCTGTTACCGTAAGTTCAAATCATTTTGAGTCAAGTACTTTAGACTTTTTTGATCAGTGAATACTCGACACTTCTTGCCATACAAGTGATGTTTCCAAATCTTTAACGCAAACAAAATGGCAGCTAGCTCTAAATCATGTGTCAAATAATTTTTCTCATGTGGTTTCAATTGCCTCGAGGCATAGGCTATCACTTTGCCTTCTTTCATAGGCATACAACCCAATCTATTTAAGGATGCATCACTATAAACCAAAAGTTCTTTTCCTGGCTCGGGTTGCACCAATACTGGAGCCCCAGTCAATAATTCTTTCAATTTCTCAAAACTCTATTGGCACTTTTCTGACAACTCGAACTTGATATCTTTTGCAACAATTTTGTCATCGGAGAGGCAATCATAGAAAATCCTTTAATGAACCTTCAATAATAGCCGGCTAAGCCCAAAAAGCTTCTAACTTCGGATATATTTCTTGGTGGTTTTCAATCAATAATGGCAGAAATCTTACTCGGATCAACTGAATCCCTTCCCTCGACACAATATGGCCCAAAAATCTGACTTCTCTAAGCCAGAACTCACTTTTGCTAAACTTAGCATACAACTGCTTATCTCTCAAGGTTTGCAAAATAGTTCTCAGATGATCGGCATGTTCAGACTCACCACGAGAATAAATCAGGATATCATTGATAAACACCAGAAAAAATTTATCGAAATGGGGACTGAAAATTTGGTTCATTAAATCCATGAAAACCGCAGGAGCATTCGTCAAACCAGAAGGCATCACTAGAAATTCATAGTGACCATACCTCATTCGAAATGCAGTTTTCGGCATATCCGAGTTCTTAACCCTCAACTGATAATAACCGAACCTAAAGTCTATCTTGGGAAATATTGTGGCTCCCTTCAATTGGTCAAATAAATCATCTATCCTTATTGAGTTGTCGGTAATCAATACATTTCCTCATCGAACCATCTTTCTTTTCACAAATAAAACTGGTGCACCCTACGGTGAATAACTAAGTCTCACGAAACCTTTATCCATCGACTCTTGCAACTGATCTTTTAACTCCTTTAACTCCATCGGAGCCATCCTATACAGAGTAATCGAAATAGGTGCAGTGCTCGGAACTAATTCGATTCCAAACTCAACTTCCCTAATTGGAGGTAATCTGGGAAATTCTTCCGGGAACACATCTATATATTCACATATTATCGGAACTGACTCAATTTTCAACTCAGGCTCCTTCGTATTCAACACGAAGGCAAGATAAGCTTCATAGCCCTTTCTTAGACATTTCTGAGTAGTCATAGAAGAAATCACTACAGGCAAGCTATCCAATTCATCTGATTCAACCAGAAGAATATCATCACTTCCACATTTCAATTCAATGATTTTCCTTCCATAGTTTACTACTACATCATGCATGGTCAACCAATCCATACCAAGTATTATATCAAATTCATCAAACGGCAAAACCATGAGATTATCCAGAAAGCAATGACTTCTAATCATTAAAGGACAGTTCTTACAAACTTTGTCAACTATCACATGCTTGCCTAGAGGGTTTGGCACTTTTATCACAAATTCTGTAGACTCAACGATCATATTCATGCTAGACACCAATTTCAAACATACATACAAATGGGTAGATCTCGGATCAATCAAAATAACAACAGAAGTATCATAGAGAGAAAAAGTACCCGTAATCACATTAAGGGATAAAGCCTCTTCGCGAGCACGAATGGCGTAAGTCCTCGCAGGTGCTCTACACTTAGGTCTCATAGCTAGTTCCCTAGGTGCATTCTTACTACTCATTCCATTTCTAGGATTCTTCTATGATCTCCCTCTAGAAGTAGCATTTCCCGATCTTGCACTCTGAGATTTTTCTCTTTCAACCGTCTCAGGACAATCCTTGATAAAATGATCGTGTGAACCACACTTGAAACATGCCTGGCTATTCATCCAGCATTCACTCGGGTGACATCTGCCACAATGTTGACACTCAGGGCTATTAGGTCAAACGTTACCCACACTTGCTATCGACGTAGTTTGAGCCTTATGACCGGAATACTGTTTCCCATGGTTCCTGATCGAAAACTCAGCTGAAACACTCGATCGAGTATTAAACTCTTTCAGTTTCTTAGTTGAGGACTGAAATGATTTACCCATCTGTCTCTTCTTTGAATCTCGAGACTCTAACTCAGCTTTTCTCTTCTCTTAAGCTAATTCCTCGACTTTACAAGTTCTCTCTACGAGCATAACAAATTCTCCCAGTTCAAGGACACCTATTAACAATCGGATGTCTTCGTTTAATCCATCTTCAAATCTTTTGCACATGATGGCCTCAGTCGATACACATTCTCGAGCGTATTTGCTCAGCCTCACGAATTCATGCTCATTTACTGTTATCGTCATTTGGCCCTGTTTTAACTCTAGGAATTCCTTCCTTTTCTGATCAATAAATCTCTGGCTAATGTACTTTTTACGAAATTTTTCTTGGAAGAATTCTCAATTAACTCTCTCCCTTGGTACTATCGACACAAGGGTGTTCCACCACTGGTAAGCCGAGTCTCTCAAAAGGGACACAACACACTTCATGCATTCCTCAAGTGTGCATGATATCAAACACCCTAATGGTATTCTCGAGCCAAAACTCTACCCTTTCAAGGTCAACATCTTTACTAGCTTTGAAGTCTTCGGCTCTTTGTTTCTGAATCTTATCAACTGGAGGTCTATTCAGTCTCATAAAGTCCATACCTTGGGGTGCTACTCGGTTAGGTTGAGGGATAGGTGGGGTGGAAGGGGTTGAACGTACGGGTCCATTCAAACGAACTCCATGTACCAGGTATCCATCATATGGAGAAAGGCTTCCCTGTCTCCTTCTCTTTGACTAACTGTAGGGGTCTACTATCAGACGGCGCTGCCCCTTCAGCGGTTGCAGGCGCATTACTTTGAACATCATCTGCTACTGCACTGCCAAATCTATTTACTAAAAGAAAACACATTTCAAAATTTTCAGGAGTCGTCACACTATCATAATATATCTATGGTATGTATAGCTAGACTCGTACACATGTTACATTAGTTAAAGAATCGACTAAACCGTAGCAATCATGCAAAACCGAGACATTACAGGACTTATTCACAAGCAATCATGTAGAACCGAGACATAATTTTCACTAAAATTTAAAACTTTTCAACAACAATCGTATTGTCCCTTATACGAGCCTACGAGGCCCAAAACATATATTGGGAGTGGTTCGAGACTAAACCGTAAACTTTCAAAACTTTTACAACACTTAGAAAATTTTCATGCTTTTAAGGGTCACACGCCCATGTGGGTAAGCATGTGGTCACACAGGCCCGTTTGGCATGGAACCCGTGTAACTCTCTAACTATGACTTCATCAACCAAAATAAGGTCACACGGCCAAGTCACACGCTCGTTTGCTCAGACCGTGTGGCGAATTAAATTCAAAAATTAGGTGCAGACTTCACGCAGCCTGGGCACACACCCATGTCCTAAGGCCGTGCCCTTCACATGGTAGAGACACAAGCCCGTGTCTCTGCCCGTATGATTACTACTGGTTATTCTGTTTTACATTAATTAGGGTGAATGGGACACACGGTCAAATCACATGCCCATAGGGCAAGCCGTGTGTCACACACGGCCTAAACACATGCCCGTGTGTCTACCCATGTGGATACTTTGAGGATATTTTCCAAGCCATTTGACACCCTTAAATGCTCATTCACTTATTCAACTTTGATGGCATGCAACATAGTATAATTAGAAACTCAAATACTCATAAACATGATTAACCCATGCCTTTGTAATGTCAACATATCTCCTATCCAAAGCATCACGCTTTCATATGGCATTCCACACCAATTTCATATTCATTCATCTTGTTAAACCTACTTCCAATTTACTCAATTATACCATAGTTTTGGTCATACTTATTAGCCATGCTTCATTTATTTAGCACATGTGCCATTCATCACACATCTCATCCACAAGAAATCACGTCAAACATAATACATTGCATGCATGCATAATTGATTAGGGTTACAGCCCAAATAAACAATATGAACCATATCACTTGGCTATATGCAAAATGAATAAAATATTACCATAAGCCAACACATCTGGCTAGACCAATATGACATAAAAAAAGACCAAGTCCCTATACATTCTATACTTAAAATGTTGAAACTAACTATACCCAATGTCCAATTGATAGTGTAATCGAGCCTCCGACGTCTTTTGATCCCCGAGCTGGCTTGGTGATATAAAAGAAAATGAAAAAGAGAGGGGAGTAAGCATAAAGCTTAGTAAGTTTACATGCAAATAAATAGTAACATAATCATATATTTATAAATACCATTGACTTAGCATAATTTACTTATGTGTTATCACAAATACATAGGCATAGCTTCAATTTGAGGACATAACTTACACATTTTCATTCTTACCAAAAGTTCATCACATATCGAGCTCATCCATATGAGTTTTTCGTACATACCTGTACCAACTCGTAACACATTGTCATATTTTCTCATCATTGATTTACTTTTCGAATAACTCACATGTTTACCCGTTGAACACTCGGAATACTATTGGATACATGGAAGACTTGTACATAGTGCTTCAAACGTAGCCACATGCTACCTCATATCACAATCACACATTGCTCACTCTCAAGCTAATCATGGGCCTGCTTACACAAGCTAACAATCAGGATGTAACTACTCGGGCTGCTCACACAAGCTGGCAGATACCCGCAACATATGTCAGGCTACCCAGCCACCAGTAGAACGTACAAGACTAGCTCCCGGATTCTCATAATCACATATACATATAATTTCAGGAGCTCATAATTACATAGTTCCTAGTGACATGTCACTTGTGTCCTAAACTATTCCTAAGGTTCAAACGGGATTTTCTCGACATCTCATCTTTGTCGAACTCGTTCACAATGTCATTTTCATTGACCATAGTATCGTTCATACACTCATTGTAACAATTAAACATAGAAAATCATACATTAATAAAGTATTCAAACATGATACAATATTGCATTATTTACACATGAACTTAACTCGGTACAAAATATGGACAATTAATTCGATTTAGTCCAAAATCTTGTTCTTTCCCCGATCTAGGTTCGGACTCCATTTTTCTTGATCTATAATAGAAAATTCAGTTCATTTAAGCATCACATTATTCCAATCATCCCAAAAACTATATTTAGGCAAAATTACAATTTTGCCCTTAAACTTTCACATATTTACAAATTAGCCCTTAGGCTCGTAAAATGAAATGTGTTCATTTTCTTTGTTACCTAAGCCTAGCCAAACATATGACATACTCATAACAACCCACATTTCTCATTGAATCATACATCTTACCACCCATTTTAGACCTTTTACAAAAAAGTCCTTTTAGGTGTTTTCACGGAAAACCACTTAGCAAAAGATGTTTCCCATGCATCAAACTTTTATATTCCTCCATTAAACACCAAAATACATGTATGTCACACATGGGTAAGTTTTTGAACATGAACCCTAGCTCAAAATAATGGTAGAAATAGCTAGATCATGCTTCAAAGATCTCAAAAACATAAGGAACGTTAAAAATGGGGCTAGGATTGACTTACTTTCAAGCTTGAAAAGATGAACAAAACCCTAGCTATGGGTCCTTGATATTTTTGGCACACTAGGAAGAAGATGGACAAGATTTTTGACTTATTTTTCCCTTTTTATTCTTTTATTAACCAAATGACCAAAATGCCCTTAAGGCCTTTCTTTCAAAATGTTCCTATTCATGCCCATTTTTTTCCATAAAAATAGAAATTGGGCAATTTGATATTTAAGGACCTCTAATTAACAATCCAAAGCTATTTCATACTAAAATATTCTAGAAACACATACTTTGCAACTTATTCAATTTAGTCCCTAAAGTCAAATTAGACACTTTATCAATAAAATTTCTTCATGAAACCTTTACACAAGCATGAAATCATATCTTAGACCTCATGAGAATCATAAAATAATTATTTATACTTTAAATTTGTGGTCTCAAAACTACTCTTTCGACTAGGCCCTAATTCGGGATATTACAGGCATATTCCATATGTTAGCCATAATTTGAACAACCATTAACATGTACGTAGCTACCATAGAATAAAATTAATACATATGTACTTATACCAAAACATAATCATCACTAGCCATTTCGATGGCTAGATTACAATAATCATTTACATTTACATGCCAATATGGTCAATTTAAGTTATACATGCCATTATAACCATAATTGATTTACCATTTGTACCGATATAGGCCTATGGATACTGTGAGTGATCTCTGCCAAGCTTCCAATCTACCATAAAATAAGAAAATAAAACTAAGTAAACATAAAATGCTTAGTAAGTTCGTATAACATAGTACTTAACTTACCATTTATTCTATTTTGAGGTAACTATGCATGTCATATTCAATCAATTTGACCTCAAGCCTTACACATATCCTCATTGCCCTTGTTAGTCATATATTCCATAATAACATCTAAACATATTTGGGCTCAACAACAATCAAGTTTCCAGGCACATATGCTTTCCACAACATGTATTCATTTAACATGTATAAATCATCTCTTTATATTACAAGTATAATTTCATAATAGTTTACCTTGATTTCAGATTATTTCACGTTAGAAATTTACTCATATCATTCAAAATATCAAGCTCAAGAATAGAACACTCAAGGTGTACAAATCTATAATTAATGATGAACGTACTCATTAAATAAAATCCATGTACAAATATCATCATCTCATGTTTCCATATATCAATTATCATGTATTATCATTTCATGTATTTCAGGTAGATATGTGTAATAACTAATTTCTTATTCATCTCTTCTCATGTCTGGATTGTTACCCATTGAATTTATTTGGAATATCGATAGATACACAGGTAGTATGTAACAGTCTGGTTTTGACCCTAGTCGAAATAGTAGTTTCGGGACCACATATCCGAGTTGGAAAAATATTTTAATATTATTTTCTGTGCCTATTGTATGTGATGAGCATGTGTGAAAGTCTCGTGTGAAAATTTAACTGTTTGTGTGTTTAATTTGTAAAAAGGACCTAATCGCGTAAAAGGTAAAAGTTGTGTGCTGAATGTTAAAAGTGCTTATTCGACTTGGCTTTATAATTGTGAGGTCCTTATGTGGTTATTTAACCATTGGAAGTTTGCATGGTCAAGTATGGACATGAGATAGTGGATTTGGAATGAAATTAAAAAGGTTATTTTAGTAATTGATAAATAAATGTTAATTTAATAAAACAAATACATAAACTTTGTCCATTATCATCATTCTTGCCGAAATTTTGAAAGAAGAATTAGGGTTCTTGAGCTTTAAACATTTGGCACTTACAAGCGTCAATTAGGTATGATTGTTTGACTCGATTTTTAATAATTTTAACGTTTTTGTGATCGTTGTTAAGTGTTCTAGCTAGCCCATGTTTAAATTCATGAAATTGTTGATGATTTGGAAATGTGCCATGGATGAATTCATGAGCTTGATGATGTTATATGTTGTAATATGAAAGCTTGATGTTGGGTTTACATGTGTTGTATTTGGATTTTAGATGAATTTGAGCAAATTGGGTTAATTTGTGAAAATGTTATTTTGAGGGACTAAAATGTGAAATAAATGAAATGTGTGAACTTGTATGAGAGCCATGAAAATTCGGCTAAGCTTGTATGCAAACAAATTTTGTGTATTTTGTGAATTTGTGAAATAGGGACTAAAGTGTCAAAATGTGATAATATGAGGGCTAGTTTGTAAAATACCCTAAATAAGTGTTTATGGATTGAATGGAATTAATTGGTGAATAAAAGGGTTAATTTTGAAAACATATATAGATTAAGAAAGGAGGAATTCAGACTTAGATCGAGGAAAGTTGAAGGTTAGCGAGTGGACAGTCCGAGTCGACAAATTCTGAGTACGAGGTAAGTTCGTACTTAAAATATGATGATAAGTAAGTTTTAATGCCTTTATTATACATGGGTTGTATATAGTTGAATTGGATAATATGGTGATGAATCGGAAGTTTTGGCACTAAGTGTACGATTTAAACTAGCTTTGGCACTAAGTGTGAGATTTAAACTAGCTTCGGCTACTTAAGGCACTAAGTGTGCGATTCTGACTTAGTCTCAGTTATATGAGATAGTACTAAGTGTGCGGAAATATTTAGCTTCGGTTAACATTATAGCACTAAGTGTGCGGATGTCTAAATTACGAACAACTTATGGAAAGTCTTATAACATTCAACAAGAGGTAAGTACGAAAGTGAATAAGTACGGAAAGATTCAGGTATGTATAATACCTAAGTGATAGATGATGTTATGTATGTGAATTTCATTGAGTTGATATGGTTTTATGGATTGAAATTATGCAAATACTCATATATTGTTATTCTATGTTCATATACTATTGATGATTTGAGTACGGGCTTACTAAGCTTTTGAAAGCTTACTTTGTGTGTGTGTTTGAATTGTTTTGTAGATATCGAAGCTATTAAGCTAAGGGATCGTTAAGGATTGTCACCACACTATCGAACCTCATTTTCGTACTTTGGAAATGTATATATATATTTAAAGTATGGCATGTATAGGCTAGTAGTTATGGACTATGTTTTGGGATGTATATATTTAGCCATGTGATTTGGCTAATTTGTGTGTGAACTTATGCTTGAGAAAGGCTTATGATATGTAATGTTAATTTGAAATTGTGGCATGTTTTAACTGGATAAAAGAGAACGTAAGTTTGGTGAGTTCATGGTTTGAGAATGAATGATGTTTTTGATATAATCTTACATTATGTTTTAGTACGAATAGGTAAGGTTTATAAGTATGTAAATGGTTGATAATATTATGGCATGAATGATGTATGTGTTTTAGCATGAAAATTGGTTGATTGGATTATACATATATGCTTGTTTCTATGCTTGTAGGTTGACTCATGAAGGGGTGGCAATTTGGCTTAAACCAAGCCTGCATTATGCCACATGGCCATAGCACACGGGCATGTCTGTTGGCTGTGGGCTTAAGTCAGTAGGTAGCTAAGAACCACACGGTCATAGCAAACGGGCATGTCTGTTGGCCATGGGGAAAAGTCAGTATGTAAACTCTGTTTTGGCACGGCCTGGTTACACGGGCGTGTGACCTCAACAGAATGGAAAATTTTTTTAAGTGATGAAATCTTTGAATGTGTTCAGTTTAGTCCCGACCTCTTACCAATGCATGTTTATGGTCTCATTGACCTAAGAAAGGGACTTAATGTTTATGTTTGATTATTAATACGACGATGTTTGACTTTTGATTGTAAAGTGATTACGAAATGTTCTAATGTGTTTAGTAATGCCTCAAAACCCTAGTCTGAAAATGGATATGGGTTAGGGGTGTTACATTTAGTTGGTATCAGAGCTATGGTTTAGTCAGTTCTAGGACTACCATAGCGTATGTGAGTCTAGCTATACATGCCATATATCTGAAACTACGATAGTGTGATGAATCCTAACATTGAAATGTGCTTTTATATAGTAATGGATTCTGATAAAGCTGTAGCTGACGATGTTGAAAGCAATGCGCCTGCTCCTGCGCAAGGGATGGTGCAAGCTATGTAACAGTCTGATTTTGACCCTAGTCAGAATAGTGGTTTCGGGACCACAAATCCAAGTCTAAAAAATATTTTAATATTATTTTCTGTGTCTATGATATGAGAATTTGCATCTGTGAAATTTCTATGATTTAATTTGTCTGTTTCTGTGCTTAATTATGAAAAAGGATTAAATCGCGAAAAGTGTAATACTTGAGTGCTAGATGATAAAGCACCTATTTGGCTTGGCTTTTAAAATAAAGGTCCTTGCATGTCAATTGTACCATTTGTTTAAATGGTGGACAATTATGGGCATTAGTGGATAGAAATTTATGTTTTATTAACATGGGCAAAATGGGAATTTGGTTAATAATGCTAATTAAAAATGAAAACAAAACAAAGATGGCCTTATTCTCATGCATGTTAACCGAAAATCATCAAATGAAAGAAAGGTTTGAAGCTTTTGTATATTCGACACTTTGATTGATAAATTAAGGTATGAATTTTCGCCCGTTTTTGATAATTTCTATGTTTCTGTGATCGTTGCTTTGTGTTCTTCAAAGCCCATGTTCAAATTTCTGTTTCTGTTAAAGAGTTCATGAAATGCCATTATTGATATAATGAGTTTTGTGATGTTTTTGGATGAATTATGAAGGCTTGTTAGATGGGTTATATGTTTTGTTCTTGAATTTTTGATGAAATGAGCTATTTGGGCTAATTTGTGAAAATAAGGTTTTGAAAGACTAATTTGTGAATTAAACATGTTGTATGGGATTATATGGAAGCCATGTATATTTGGCCAAGCAATAGTGTTGGTGAATTTGGTATATTTGTGAATTTGTGAAAAATGGACTAAAGTGTCAAAATCTGAAATTATAGGTGCTAAATTGTAAAGTGCCCTAAATATGTATTTATGGACTATTTTGAAAGAAATATATGATTGAATGGTTGAATTTGAATTGTATTAGATCAAGAAAAAAGAAAATCAGACTTAGATCGAGGGAAGTCCAAAGTAGTCAAATAGTCGACTCATTTTCGTCCGAAATCCGTACGAGGTAAGTCAAACTACACTTATGTGTTAAGTTGATTAAATTCTGTGTTTATAAATTGTTATCTGCATTGGACGGCCTTGAGAGCCTGATAAAAGAATGTTGGTATTAATCTGAATTATCGTGTAAGACCGTGTCTGGGACACAGGCATCGATTTGAAATTTACGTGTAAGACCATGTCTGGGACATCGGCATCGTATCTGATTTCGTATAAGACCCTGTTTGGGAAAGAGGCATCGATCTGAATTACATGTAAGACCACGTCTGGGACGTTGGCATTATACTCGTTTATGAATATTTGTATCGTTTCTGAACCATCTGATGACAAAGTATGAGATATGAAAATGAACATGTGAGATGTGTAATCTATACAGGTATGTTTGTATCGTGCTTAATTTCTGAATATGAAAGACTTTGCTTCTGCGAAGTAGGTTCAGAATTATGGAAACGGATATGATATGCATACAAGCAAATGAGCATGGTTAAGTTTATGAACAACTCTGAGAAATGGCTATGAATTCTTATTGTTGTTTTTGAACTACATATATATACTTTAGTAATTAGACCATTTGTGTTTGGCTTACTAAGCTCTTCGTAGCTTACTCTGTGTGATTTATGTCTGTATTTCAGTTGTCGTAGCTATTGAAGGCTCGGGAATAGTCGAGGATCGTCACCACACTATCGATGTAACACCCTGAATTTGGGCCTAGAAGTTTTGGGCCTTGAACATGGGAGCGGTTGAAGGCATCTTATAATATTCTGTTGTGCGTGAAAATTTCGTAGTTGAAGGCTTGTTTTAGTGGTTAAGTGTGCTGAGAAGTGTTGGAGTAGTCCTGGGTTCAAACCTGGACTCTAGCAAAAAATTTGGTTTAAGGTGAATCAAACCCTGGGTGTAGTAGGTAGGCCTTAAGAATATTGTTGGAGAAATTGTGACACAAAAAGCCTTGTGGCTTAGTGGCAAGTAGCGTGTGGAGCATTTAAGGGGAGGCATGGGTTCGAATCCCATGGCAAGCAAAGAGCATTTATTTTGCTAACAGGGGGCGGTAAGAGTTGGTGTTGAATTTAAACTCTGATGATGAAAGGATCCCACTCGGGAAGCTAACATAAGAGTGGATGTGAAGCTGGCTTTAAATAGATAGAACCATGAGGAGACTAAAGGTACCCTTCTTGGCTGATCCCTTTCGCTTTGTGGCGTGCTCGGTTGGGTTGGGCGTCGGCTAAGAGTGCCCGGAGCGTGGATTAACTCCAGTCTCCAATCAGGTGTATATTTTCTCGTTACTTTAGCTGTAGGATGGCTACTTCGGGCCGCGATGGGCCGAAAGGGGCCATGTGGGCCTAATGGGCCTACGGGCCCAATTTGATAAGTTGTTTGATTGTGTAGTAAATATTGGGTTGGACTATGTGAATCTGATATCTGTAGGCTAGCATTACTGGAATACCCTTGTAGGGTAGAATTACTGAAATGCCCCTGTAGGGTAGAATTACCAAAATACCCTTGGTTTGTAAAATTACCAAAATACCCCTAGTTTGTAAAATTACCGAAATACCTCTGATTTGTGAAATTATTGAAATACCCTCGACCTATAAAATTACTGAAATACCTTCGACTTGTAAAATTACCAAAGTACCCTCGATTTACAGAATTACCGTTTTACCCTTGATTTACAGAATTACCGTTTTACCCTCGATTTATAGAATTACTATTTTAGCCTCAATTTACAAAATTACCATTTTACCCTCAATTTATAGAATTACTATTTTACCCTCGATTTAAAAAATTACCATTTTACCCTCGATTTATAGAATTTCTATTTTACCCTCGATTTACAAAATTATCGTTTTACCCTCGATTTATAAAATTACTATTTTACCCTCGATTTACAGAATTACTATTTTACCCTCGATTTATAGAATTATCGTTTTACCCTCGATTTATAAAATTACCATTTTACCCCTAGGGTGTTAAATGATTGTTTTGCCCTTGTGGGCAAGTGACTAACTTGGACTGTGTGGTTGAGGGATTTGATTGTGAATATATGTTGGTGATATGAATGACTTGACTGTGACTGTTTGATTCAAGTATGGGCATGATATTTTGATTCTGTATGTTGTATGCCATGACATGTATATCTGTTGCATGGGACACGAGTTTATATTGATGGAGGAAGCGTTCTGGCAGCCTCGCTGCAATCTGGTGGCCTCGCCACATATACCTGTTCTGGTGACTTCGTCACAATATCTGGAAGCCTCGCTGCAATCTGGTGGCTTCGCCACATATATATATCTGTTCTGGTGGCCTATCCACAATATCTGTATCTGGTGACTTCGTCACAATATCTGGCAGCCTCGCTGCAATTTCTGTGGTGTGTAGCGGTTGGATGGGTCGAGTAGTCTCCCCACATGGTGTAAGGTTGGTACGGGGGTGTCTATGGCTGGATTGGGTTGGGATTGCATTCACATTCTGATTTTGATTCTGTTACCTGATACTGATTCTGATTCTGTCACCTGATTCTGATTCTGCTTCTCATTTTGGTTCTAGTTCTGATAATGTTTCTTATTCTGTAATGGGCTAAGGCCCATCTGGTACTGTCTGTTACAGTGGGCTAAGGCCCAATTGATACTAAAACTGTAAGTAAGGCTGGGGCCAAACTTATAATTCTATTATATGACTGACTGTTGCTTTTTATAGTAGGGGATTTCACACTGAGTTTTCGTAAACTCACCCCGTTTATTAACCTTTCAGGTAATTTCCAACCTTAGACGGATCGGAGCTGCGAGGGGCTCGGAGGAAGCCACACACACTGTTTATTTTATAGTTTTGATTATTACTTTTAAATGTTTTATGTGGGTTGTAGTAAAGCTGTTGTAATTTTCTGGATTTCAAATTTGAAATTTTACTTATTGTTCTTATAATTGCTAGTATTAGAACACGGTTTTCCAAAGTAACACTGTTGTTCAAAACATCACGTATCCGCAATTATTTTTAAATTAAGCTTCTGCAACTGCCAAGATTTTTACAAAGTTGTTAAGAATATAATTTAGCTGAGATTTTCTAACAAGGTTTAAAAAGGGTATAAGTTTTTAATTATTAAGAATGGTCTTTAATGGAAACATGGTTTTCGAAAAACACTTCAATGTGACACGCCAGATTCGAGCCAAACTTCCAGGCCGGGTTTGGGGTGTTACATTTAGTGGTATCAGAGCCAAGTTGCAACAACTCGGCTGTGGATTGGGTTTTCAAAGGTTGAATTTTAGAAAATTATTTTCAACCACGTGGTCTGTTTGAAGTATTTCTCTTAAAAAGTGTGGCACACCGAGTCTCCGGCGCCGAATCCGTAAGTCTTGTAAATACTTTTGTCTGTTTAGAAATTGAAATACTGTGGATTCCTTAGATATTGGTCTAAATTTAAATTTGGTATTTATTTTATGTGGACGTGATGTTTGGATACATAAATTGTATATATGTGTGATAAATATGTGGTTGCTTCTGTGAATAAGTGTTGTATGTATGAGATGTTTCAAGTTCTAGTTGAAGTGTGATAGTGATAGTAGGATCAGAGTTCGCAGCAGTAGTGTAATGGGGTAGATGTTACACGACTACCCTATTAGACGGAAATTTCGGGGACGAAATTTCTTTAAGGGAGGTAGAGTTGTAACACCTTGAATTTGGGCCTAGAAGTTGTAACACCCTGAATTTACACCTTGAGCATGGGAGCGGTTGAAGGCAGCTTATAATATTCTGTTGTACGTGAAAATTTCGTAGTTGAAGGCTTGTTTTAGTGGTTAAGTATGCTGAGAAGTGTTGGAGAAGTCCTGGGTTCAAACCTGGACTCTAGCAAAAATTTTGGTTTAAGGTGAATCAAACCCTGGGTGTAGTAGGTAGGCCTTAAGAATATTGTTGGAGAAATTGTGACACAAAAAGCCTTGTGGCTTAGTGGCAAGTAGCGTGTGGAGCATTTAAGGGGAGGCATGGGTTCGAATCCCATAGCAAGCAAAGAGCATTTATTTTGCTAACAAGGGGCGGCAAAAGTTGGTGTTGAATTTAAACTCTGATGATGGAGGGATCACACATCGGGAAGCTAACGTAAGAGTGGATGCGAAGCTGGCTTTAAATAGAGAGAACCATAAGGAGACTAAAGGTACCCTTCTTGGCTGATCCCTTTCGCTTTGTGGCGTGCTCGGTTGGGTTGGACGCTGACTAAGAGTGCTCGGAGCATGGATTAACTCTAGTCTCCAATCAGGTGTGTATTTTCTCGCTACTCTAGCTGTAGAATGGCTATTTCAGGCCCTGATAGGCCGAAAGGGGCCATGTGGGCCAATGGGCCTACGGGCCTAATTTAATAAGTTGTTTGATTGTGTAGTAAATATTGGGTTGGACTATATGAATCTCATATCTATAGGCTAGCATTACTGAAATACCCTTGTAGGGTAGAATTACTAAAATGCCCATGTAGGATAGAATTACCAAAATATCCCTAGTTTGTAAAATTACCAAAATACCCTCGACCTGTAAAATTACTGAAATACCCTTGACTTGTAAAATTACCAAAGTACCCTCGATTTACAGAATTACCATTTTACCCTCGATTTACAGAATTACTATTTTACCCTCGATTTACAGAATTACTTTTTTACCTTCAATTTACAAAATTACCATTTTACCCTCGATTTATAGAATTCCTATTTTACCCTCGATTTACAAAATTATCGTTTTACCCTCGATTTACAAAATTATCGTTTTACCCTCGATTTACAGAATTACTGTTTTACCCTCAATTTATAAAATTACTATTTTACCCTTGATTTACAGAATTACTGTTTTACCCTCGATTTATAGAATTACCGTTTTACCCTCAATTTATAAAATTACCATTTTATCCCTAGGGTGTTAAATGATTGTTTTGCCCTTGTGGGCAAGTGACTAACTTGGACTGTGTGGTTGACGGATTTGATTGTGAATATTTGTTGGTGATATGAATGACTTGACTGTGACTGTTTGATTCAAGTATGGGCATGGTATTTTGATTCTGTATGTTGTATGCCATGACATGTATATCTGTTGCATGGGGCACGGGTTTATATTGATGGAGGAAGCGTTCTGGCAGCCTCGCTGCAATCTGGTGGCCACGCCACATATATCTGTTCTGGTGACTTCGTCACAATATCTGGCAGCCTCGCTGCAATCTGGTGGCTTCGCCACATATATATATCTCTTCTGGTGGCCTAGCCATAATATCTGTATCTGGTGACTTCGTCACAATATCTGGCAGCCTCGCTGCAATTTCTGTGGTGTGTAGCGGTTGGGTGGGTCGAGTAGTCTCCCCATATGGTGTAAGGTTGGTACGGGGGTGTATACGGCTGGATTGGGTTAGGATTGCATTCACATTCTGATTTTGATTCTGTTACCTGATACTGATTCTGATTCTAATTTTGTCACCTAATTCTGATTCTGATTCTGTCACCTGATTCTGATTCTGATTCTCATTTTGATTCTAGTTCTGATAATGTTTCTTATTCTGTAATGGGCTAAGGCCCATCTGGTACTATCTGTTATAGTAGGCTAAGGCCCAATTGATACTGAAACTGTACGTAAGGCTGGGGCCAGACTTATAATTCTATTATATAACTGATTGTTCCTTTTTATAGTAGGGGATTTCACACTGAGTTTTCGTAAACTCACTCCGTTTATTAACCTTTCAGGTAATTTCCAGCCTTAGACGGATCGGAGCTGCGAGGGGCTCGGAGGAAGCCACACATACTGTTTATTTTATAGTTTTGTTATTACTTTTAAATGTTTTATGTGGGTTGTAGTAAAGCCGTTGTAATTTTATAGATTTCAAATTTGAAATTTTACTTATTGTTCTTATAATTGCTAGTATTAGAACACGGTTTTCCAAAGCAACTACTGTTGTTCAAAACATCACGTATCCGCAATTATTTTTAAATTAAGCTTCTGCAACTGCCAAGATTTTTACAAAGTTGTTAAGAATGTAATTTAGCTGAGGTTTTCTAACAAGGTTTAAAAAGGGTATAAGTTTTTAATTATTAAGAATGGTCTTTAATAGAAACATGGTTTTCGAAAAATACTTTAATGTGACACACCAGATTCGAGCCAAACTTCTAGGCCGGGTTTGGGGTGTTACAATCGAACTCATTTTCGTACTCTTGAATTGTAAATATTGCTAAGTATGGCATGTATAGGCTAGAATGTCTATGTATTAAGTTTTGAATTGTATAAAAGTTATGCCATTTGAATTGGCTAGCAAATGATATGTTTGTGTATTGTGTTGGTGTATGTGGTAATGTGCCATGTTCTAATGTGTTTTGGTCATATTTGAGCATGAAATTGGTTGAAAATGTTGGTATAATTGTTGCATATTAATACTTGTAGGATTGGAACCATATGGGGTGGCAAATTGGCTTAAACCAAGCCTGCATTGTGCCACACGGCCAGGGAACACGGGCGTGCCTTGTGGCCGTGTGAAAAAGTCAGTAGCTAGCTAAATTTTATACGGTCTTGGCACATGGCCGTGTTTGTTGGCCGTGTTAAAAATTCAGTATAGGACCTCTTTTTGACACGGTTGGACCACATGGGCGTGTCTTGTGCCCGTGTGAGTCACACGGCCTAGTCACACGGGCGTGTGACTTTGTTAGTTTTGAAAAGTTTGATTAAGTTCTAAAAATTTTGAATGGGTTCAGTTTAGTCCCGGCCTTCCCTAAATGTATGTTTTAGGTCTTGTAAACCATCTTAATGGATGAATTGTTGATGAATGCAAATTTATTAATGTTATATGATATCTGTGAATCTGTGTTGTTCAGAAATGCTCTGTCTGTCCAGTGACACCCCTTACCTATTCCTACAACGGTTATGGGATAGGGGTGTTACAAGCTGATTCTCGACCAGCTACAAGTAGCCGTGATGGTGAGGCTAAGAAATCCTTCTATCAAATGATGAACGATTGGTTCACTCAGTACATTAGAACCAATCCGGACGTACAACAACCTCCACCCCCTGCTAATCCTCCTCAAACGCCTGATATACCACGAGTGAATTCGGTACAGTTGAATAGACCACCAGTTGATAAGATTAGAAAATATAGGGCTGAAGAATTTTGAGATACCACAAATGATGATGCTGAGAAAGCCGAATTCTGGTTAGAGAACACAATAAGAGTGTTTGATGAGTTATCTTTGAGTCCCGAAGAATGTATAAAATGTGTTGTTTCTCTCTTGAGAGATACGACGTATCATTGGTGTAAAACTTTGACATCTGTGGTTCCGAGTGAATGAGTTACATGGGATTTCTTCCAAGCTGAATTCTAGAAGAAATATATTAGCCAAAGATTCATTGATCTGAAACGCAAAGAGTTTCTCGAACTTAACAAGGCTGTATGTCTGTTACAGAATACGAGCGGGAATTTGTAAGGTTAAGTCAGTATGCCCGTGAATGTGTATCCTCGAAAGCAGTAATGTGCAAGAGATTTGGAGACTATTTGAATGAGGATATTCGTCTGCTAGTTGGTATTCTAGAAATCAAAGAATTCGTGGTACTTGTTGAACGAGCATGTAAAGCGAAAGATCTTGGAAAAGAGAAAAGAAAGGCTGATTTTGAAGCTAGAGAGGTACAAAAGAGATCATCGGGTAAATCATTTCAGTCTAGATCCAAAAATTTTAGAGATGATAGCAGTTGTTCAAAGGTTAGTGCGGGGCATTTGAACAGAGATCGTGTTAGATCACAATCAAATTACAAATCTTCAGCCACGTCTATTGCTAGTGTTGATAATGCGAAGAATGAAAGGCCTGAATGTGATCAATGTGGAAGACCACATTTCGGTGAATGCTGGGGAAAAAGTAATAACCGAGCTTGTTATAGTTGTGGTTTAAGAAACCATTGTATTAAAGATTGCTCAGATTTAGCTGAAAAATATATTGTTCAGAATCCGAAGCAGAGTGGTAATGTTTCTCGTGGTAGACCTCCCAGAAATTCAGGAAACGTAAGTGGTAGAGGAACGAAAGACACAGCTATTAGATCTGAGGGTCGTGCACTTGCTAGAACGTATGCTATCCGAGCTCGCGAGGAAGCTTCATCATCAGATGTAATTACGGGTACATTTACTCTCTATGATACTTCTGTGATTGCTTTGATAGATCCTGGATCAACACATTCATATATATGCATGAACTTAGTGAACAGTAAGACTTTCCTGTAAAGTCTACTGAATTTGCAATTAAAGTTTCAAACCCCCTAGGCAGATGTGTTCTAGTTGATAAAGTCTGCAAGAATTGTCCATTAATGTTTCGAGACAATTGTTTTTCGGTTGCTCTGATGTTATTTCGTTTTGATGAGTTTGATATAATTTTGGGTATGGATTGGTTAACCTTACATGATGCTGTGGTGAACTGCAAATGAAAAATGATTGATTTGAGATGCAAGAATGATGAAATAGTCAGAGTCGAATCTAGTTATTTAAATGGATTGCCTACTATAATATCTTCGATGAAAGCTTTGAGTATTGTGAGAAAGGGTTGTGAAGCCTACTTTGCTTATGTGATTGATTTGAAAGTGTCAGAAAAGAAAGTTGAATATGTACTTGTTATCTGTGAGTTTCCTGAAGAACTTCCAAGATTACCTCCAGTTAGAGAGGTAGAATTTGGCATAGAATTGGTACATGGTACTACTCTAATTTTGATAGCTCTGTATCAAATGGCTTCGACCGAACTAAAAGAATTAAAGTCTCAGTTGTAAGAATTGACTGATCGAGGGTTTGTTAGACCGAGTTTCTCACCTTGGGGTGCTCCTGTTCTATTCATGAAAAAGAAAGATGGTACGATGAGAATGTGTATAGATTATCGACAATTGAATAAGGTTACCATAAAAAATAAGTATCCCCTGCCCCAAATCAATGATTTGTTTGATCAGTTAAAAGGTGCTACTGTGTTTTCAAAGATAGATTTGAGATCAAATTACTATCAGTTGCGAGTAAAGGACTTTGATATTCTGAAAACTGCTTTCAGAACGAGGTACGACCACTATGAATTTTTAGTTATGCCTTTCGGATTGACTAATGCGCCTGCTATTTTTATGGATTTTATGAATAGAATTTTTAGACTGTATTTAGATCAATTTGTTGTAGTATTCATTGATGGCATATTGATTTATTCACGTGATGAATCTGAGCATGCTGAACATCTGAGAATAGTGCTACAAACTTTGCGAGATAAATAGTTGTATGTAAAATTTAGCAAGTGTGAGTTCTGGTTGCAAGAAGTTGGTTTCTTGGGTCATATTGTATCAGTCTCTGGTATCCGAGTTGATCCGAGTAAAATTTTAGCTATCTTGGATTGGAAACCTTCGAGAAATGTTTCTAAAGTCCGTAGTTTTGTGGGACTTGCTGGTTATTATAGAAGATTCATAAAAGGGTTCTCGATGATTACGACTCTGTTGACAAAATTGCTCCAAAAAGATGTGGAGTTTGAGTGGTCTAAAAAGTGTCAGAATAGCTTTGATCAGGTGAAAGCTTTATTGACTGAGGCCCCAGTTTTGGTACAACCTGAATCGGGTAAATAATTTGTGGTCTATAGTGATGCTTCGTTAATTGGTTTAGGATGTGTTCTAATGCAAGAAGGAAAAGTTGTTGCTTATGCTTCGAGACAATTGAAGCCGCATGAAAAGAACTATCCGACACATGATCTTGAGTTAGCTGCGATTGTGTTTGCTCTAAATATTTGGTGCCATTATTTGTTTGGTGAAAAATATCACATTTATTCAGATCATAAAAGTTTGAAGTATTTGATGACTCAAAAAGATTTAAATGTATGACAAAGAAGATGGTTAGAATTGTTAAAAGATTATGAACTTGTGATTGATTATCATCCAGGAAAAGCAAATGTTGTCGCTGATACCTTAAGTCGGAAAATATTGTTTGCTTTGAGTGCAATGAATGCTCATTTGGTTCTGTTTGATGATGGTTCAGTTCTAGCTGAATTAAAAGCAAGACCCTTGTTCTTACAACAAATTATCGAAGCTCAGAATATTGATAATGAGATTTTGGCAAAAAGAGCTCAGTGTGATGAAGAGACTGATTCAGAATTCAGAGTTGATAAAGATAATTGCTTAAGATTCCGAGATCAAATTTGTATTCCGAGAAATCCAGAGTTAATTCAGATGATTCTGAGTGAAGCTTACAGTAGTCAGTTATCTGTGCATCTTGGCAGTACAAAAATGTATAATGAATTGAAACAACATTATTGGTGGTCTGGAATGAAAAGAAATATCTCTAAATTTATTTCTAAATGTTTGATCTGTCAGCAAGTTAAAGCTGAACATCAGGTGCCATCTGGGTTATTACAACTGATTATGATTCCGGAGTGGAAATGGGATAAAGTGACCATGGACTTTGTGTCGGGTTTGCCCCTGTCTCTGAGAAAGAAAGATGCAATTTGGGTCGTAGTTGATAGATTAAAGAAATCAGCTCATTTTATTCCGGTTCGATCTGATTATTCGCTTGATAAATTAAATAAGTTATACATTTCTGATATAGTGAGATTGCATGGTGTGCCCTTTTCTATAAGGTCAGATAGAGATCCGAGATTCACGTCATGATTTTGGAAGAAGTTACAAGATGCTCTGGGTACTAAACTGCAAATAGGCGGTCAATCCGAGCGGATTATTCAGATACTCGAGGATATGTTGAGATGTTGCATTCTTGAGCTTGAAGGTATGTAGGAAAATATCTACCTTTGATTGAATGTGCTTATAATAACAACTTTCAGTCGACCATTAAAATGGTACCATACGAAGCTTTATATGGTTGTAAATGCCGTATACCTTTGTATTGGACCGAACTCAGTGAAAATAAGGTTCATGGGGTAGATTTGATAAAAGAAACTAAACAGAAAGTGAAAGTGATCCGAGATAGTTTGAAAATAGCTTCTGACCGTTAGAAATCATATGCAGATCTGAAAAGAAAAGACGTTGAGTTTGAGATCGGTGACAAAGTGTTTTTGAAAGTGTCTTCGTGGAAGAAAGTGATTCGGTTTGGTAGAAAAGGCGAGTTGAATCCGAGGTTCATCGGGTCGTATGAAATCATTAAGCGAATTGGGCCGGTTACTTATAGATTAAGGCTACCATCTGAGTTACAAAAGATACATAATGTATTTCATGTGTCGATGCTTCGACAGTACAAATCTGATCCTTCGCATGTAATTCCTCCATCTAAGATTGAAATTCAGTCTGATATGACTTACGAAGAAAAGTCGATTCGAATTTTAGCTTGAGAGGTTAAAGAGTTACGTAATAAGAAAATTTCATTAGTTAAAGTGATGTGGCATCGACAAGGTATTGAAGAGGCCACGTGGGAACCTAAAGATGCTATGAAACAACAATATCCAAATCTATTTAACGGTATGATTTTCGGGGACGAAATTCTCTAAGGGGGGAGAATTGTAATAGCCTGGTTTTGACCCTAGTCGGAATAGTAGTTTTGGGACCACATATCCGAGTTGGAAAAATATTTTAATATTATTTTTCGTGCCTATTGTATGTGAATGAGCATGTGTGAAAGTCTCGTGTGAAAATTTAACTGTTTTTGTGTTTAATTTGTAAAAAGGACCTAATCACGTAAAAGGTAAAAGCTGTGTGCTGAATGTTAAAAGTGCTTATTTGACTTGGCTTTATAATTGTGAGGTCCTTATGTGGTTATTTAACCATTGGAAGTTTGCATGGTCAAGTATGGATATGAGTTAGTTGATTTGGAATGAAATTAAAAAGGTTATTTTAGTAATTGATAAATAAATGCTAATTTAATAAAACAAATACATAAACTTTTTCCATTATCATCATTCTTGCCGAATTTCTAAAGGAAGAATTAGGGTTCTTGAGCTTTAAACATTCGGCACTTACAAGCATCAATTAGGTATGATTGTTTGACTCAGTTTTTAATAATTTCTACGTTTTTGTGATTGTTGTTAAGTGCTCTAGCTAGCCCATGCTTAAATTCATGAAATTGTTGATGATTTGGAAATGTGCCATGGATGAATTCATGAGCTTGATGATTTTATATGTTGTAATATGAAAGCTTGATGTTGGGTTTACATGTGTTGTCTTTGGATTTTAGATGAATTTGAGCAAATTGGGCTAATTTGTGAAAATGTTATTTTTAGGGACTCAAATGTGAAATAAATTAAATGTGTGAACTTGTATGAGAGCCATGAAAATTTGGCTAAGCTTTTGTGCAAACAAATTTTGCGCATTTTGTGATTTTGTGAAATAGGGACTAAAGTGTTGAAATGTAATAATATGAGGGCTAGTTTGTAAAATGCCCTAAATAAGTGTTTATGGATTGAATTGAATTAATTGGTGAATAAAAGGGTTAATTTTGAAAATATATATAGATCAAGAAAGG
The DNA here is from genome assembly GCF_007990345.1 of Gossypium hirsutum. NCBI lineage: Eukaryota > Viridiplantae > Streptophyta > Magnoliopsida > Malvales > Malvaceae > Gossypium > Gossypium hirsutum. Next base: position 82,019,333 of record NC_053426.1, on the reverse strand, counting down.
TGGAATTCGGACTTAGATAGAGGAAAGTCGAAGGTACAAATTCTGAGTACGAGGTAAGTTCGTACTTAAAATATGATGATAAGTAAGTTTTAATGCCTTTATTATACATGGGTTGTATATAGTTGAATTGGATAATATGGTGATGAATCGAAAGTTTTGGCACTAAGTGTGCGATTTAAACTAGCTTCGGCTACTTGAGGCACTAAGTGTGCGATTCCGACTTAGTCTCAATTATATGAGATAGCACTAAGTGTGCAGAAATATTTAGCTTCGGCTAACATTATAGCACTAAGTGTGCGGATGTATAATTACGAACAACTTATGGAAAGTCTTATAACATTCAACAAAAGGTAAGTACGGAAAGATTCAGGTATGTATAATACCTAAGTGATAGATGATGTTATGTATGTGAATTTCATTGAGTTAATATGGTTTTATGGATTGAAATTGTGCAAATACTCATATATTGTTATTCTATGTTCATATACTATTGATGATTTGAGTACGAGCTTACTAAGCTTTTGAAAGCTTACTTTGTGTGTGTGTTTAAATTGTTTTGTAGATATCAAAGCTATCAAGCTCAAGGATCGTTAAGGATTGTTGCCAAACTATCGAACCTCATTTTGGTACTTTGGAAATGTATATATATTTGAAGTATGGCATGTATAGGCTAGTAGTTATGGACTATGTTTTGGGATGTATATATTTAGCCATGTGATTTGGCTAATTTGTGTTTGAACTTATGGTTGAGAAGCGCTTATGATATGTGATGTTAATTTGAAATTGTGGCATGTTTTAACTGGATAAAGGAGAAGGTAAGTTTGGTGAGTTCATGGTTTGAGAATGAATGATGTTTTTGATATAATCTTACATTATGTTTTAGTATGACTAGGTAAGGTTTATAAGTATGTAAATGGTTGATAATATTATGGCATGAATGATGTATGTGTTTTAGCATGAAAAATTGGTTGATTGGATTATACATATATGCTTGTTTCTATGCTTGTAGGTTGACTCATAAAGGGGTGGCAATTTGGCTTAAACCAAGCCTGCATAGCACACGGGCGTGTCTATTGGCCGTGGGCTTAAGTCAGTAGCTAGCTAAGAACCACACGGTCATAGCACGCGGGCGTGTCTGTTGGCCGTGGGGAAAAGTCAGTATGTAAACTCTGTTTTGGCACGGCCTGGTTACACGGGCGTGTGACCTCAACAGAATGGAAAAATTTTCTAAGTGATGAAATCTCTGAATGTGTTTGGTTTAGTCCCGACCTCTTACCAATGCATGTTTATGGTCTCATTGACCTAAGAAAGGGACTTAATGTTTTTGTTTGATTATTAATACGACGATGTTTGACTTTTGATTGTAAAGTGATTACGAAATGTTCTGATGTGTTTAGTAATGCCTCATAATCCTAGTCTGGTAATAGATATGGGTTAGGGGTGTTACATAGTACACTCGAGGTGTACAAATCAGGATCCGTCAATTCATGTCGAATGGTACCCATAAGGTACTATCTCAGAAAGTACACTCTCGAGCCACACATGTATACAATAGGATTACTAGTCCAGGCTAAATCCTGTCTCCAATATATATTTACTCAATAGAGCTTAGTCAGGATTACTAGTCCAGGCTAAATCCTTTTTATGACATATACTCTAAAAAGGTTGATCTGGATTACCCGTCCGGGCTAAATCCAATCCACAACGTATGCTCAAGAGGACTTTTATCAGGATTTTTCATTTCGGGAAATCGTATATCCAACGATTTTTCATTTATTCAAACAGGATTTAACATTTTTCAGGTATTATCAGGCTTGCGATTATTTCATACATCTATAACCTTCATATAATTCAAATAAACACATTCCACATTCATTTCCAGCATATAAGTAACATTTTTATCATTTATGATTTAGCAGGCATTATTATTGATCGGGCTTTTGTCAGATATATTTTCAATGTCAAATATATAAAATATTTATACAATTCACAAACATAACATTTATTTCAAGCATATAAATATACATAATCTAGTTACACGAACTTACCTCAACACTGGTTTGCGTATAAAATCTAATAATCCGAAACCTTTTCTTTTCCTCAATCTAACCTTGAAATTTTGTTGTTCGAATCTATATAAATAACTTTACTCATCAATTTCACACATTTCTTATTCATTTGGACTCAATTTACGTCCTAGGCAAAATTACCATTTCCCCTAACTTTTCCATAAATTCTAATTTCGTCCTTAGGCTTGGAAAATGAAATTTATGCAATTTACTCCCTAATCCAAGCCTAACCGAAATTTCAATATAGAATTTACAGGATATATTTTCTATAAATTTTAGAATTTTTCATCAATTTTCATAACTTTACATTTTAGTCCCTAAATCATGTTTTCATTAAAAATCACTTTGTAAAAGTTGTTTATCTATCAACAACCTTTCATTTTCTACAGCAAGCCTTAAATTTTCAGCATATTCATCCATGACCTAATTTCCATACCTTAATAACTTTTCAAATTGATCCTCCAAATAGATAGATTAAGCTATCCCGATTTCAAAAATATCAAAATTACTTAAAATGGGACAGGAAAACTTACCCAATTTGGCCAAGAAAGCTTGCTTTCTCTTTCCTAGGGTTTCCATGGAATATTTGGGGAAGAAGATGATATAAAATGATTTTTATTTCTATTTAATAATTTATCATCTTTTAATTATTTTGATTTCCAATTTAGTCCTTAGCCTTTTTCTAATTTTCCATGGATGAATCACCCAAAAATATCTACTAACTTTTCATTAATGGTCTACTTACCATAGAAGGACCTCGAGTTTTGAATCCATAGCTATTTAATCCTTCTAGCTACTAGAATTCAACTTTTTCATTTTATGCTGTTTGATCATTCCCGTAATTAAGCACATAATAGGTAAAAATTTCTTATCAGAATTCTAACATGACATTTCTAATATAATATGGATCATATAATAAAATTAATATAAATTCTATTTTCGGCTAGGATTTATGGTCCCAAAACCACTGTTTTGATTTCATTGAAATTTGGGCTGTTACAATGAGCTAAGGGATTGCTTGGTATAGCTTAGAGCTAAAAAGTCAACCATATACATAATTCCATAGTTCCTTAATTGAAGCTTAAAATCCACTTCTTGGTGAATCGTAATAAAGAAACCCTGAACTGCAAATAAATTTTATATATCCTTACTCTGCTCCTTAAAATTAATGTATTGATTTAGACATTGGCCCATTCATATTGAGGGATAGGTAGATACATTAAGGCGATCTCGAAAAAAAAAGAATGAAAACCTAAGGAATGACATGATATAGTAAGTATAGGATTCTTGAAAGCAAAAGTGCCTAAATGAAAATAATGAGAGAACAAAAGCATTGTGTGGGTTGAAACCAAACTAAGAAACATAAAAGCATAGAATAGGCTAAAAGAAGTGTGAGTAAGAATGAGTGAAATAAGTGATTAAATTAAAATATATATAGGAAATCTCATTCATGTTGCACAAAAACTCGCTAAGCTTAAAACAACCCTTTTTCAATGGTACCATAAATGGTAGTTTTGGAACCCCGTATTCCAATGATCGAGTCAGTAAATATTATTTAATAATATTTACAAGTTTACTATTGTGATATATTGGCTTTTACGATAAACTTGCTTATTGGATAGTTAGTAAAGTATAAGTGGTTTGACCCTATAGTTAATGGTTGTGGAAAATGATGTATCGGGACCTCGATTTCATTAATCGAGCTCTTCAATGTTTTCATTAAATACTTACAAATTTCGTATATAGTTGAATTGAGTTTTGGTCCAAGTTTTTATTGAATTGGTAGTTAATTAAGTTACAAGGACTAAATCATAAAAGTTTTAAAAGTTAATCACTATTGATTTTTATTAATTAAAAAGGTTTAAAAGATAAATGATAGAGGGTTTATGTGGAAAATTGACCATTTTTTGGATAATAGGATGGTAAAAGCATGTTTAATTAGTAATTTTATGTGTAATAATAATAGTAATGTAAAATAAAAAAAAGAATTTTATATATAAAAAAAAGAGAAACCTTCTTTCTTCTTCCTCATGATCTATTCTTACATAGTCAAAGAACCACGTTTCAACCATGTCTTGTATCACTGCATGGTGAGAAATTTTTTATCTTTTTTTTGTAAATTTTATATTTTTGAGATTGTTTTAGCTTAATCTAGCTAGCCTGGGTGTTAAATCATAAAATTGTTAAAGTTTTAAAATATTGTCATTGATGGTTTTTGGGGTTTTTGATGTTTAATGGTAGAATTTGAAGTTTAGAAATGTAATACGGCTAATTTGTAAAGTGAAATTTGTTAGTTTTGAGTTTAGGGACTAAAATGAAAATATTTTTAAATGACATGAAATTTATATACTTATTGAATTTAGAGGGACTAAATCGATTCAAATGCAAAATTTTAGGAAAATTATGTAAAATGAAATTAATTTTTCATATGGCTTGAGTAGGATGTTATAAGGTAATGAACACTGATAATTGGCAATGAATTATTATAAATCGAGATTTAAATCAATCGGAAGATAATCGAGAAATAGGAGGAATTGTAGATTAGTCTCTAACACTTTGTAGTTGTCGTTTTCCAAGTAAGTTCGCTTGGAATTACTTTATTAATTCTTGATATGTTTTTATTATTTTATCTTTCTATTAGTTAGTTGTAACAGTCCGGTTTAGACCCTAGTCGAAATAGTGGTTTCGGGACCACAAATCCGAGTTAAGAAAATATTTTAATATTATTTTTCATGCTTATAATATGGGAATTAAAATATGTGAAGGTTTCATATAAAAAATTGATTGTTTGTGTGCCTAATTTTGATAAAAGGACCTAATCGCGTAAAATACAGAAGTTGCATTCTATATGTTAAAAGTGCCTATTTGCTAGGCTTTTTAATTGTGAGATCCTTATGTCGTGAATAGACTATTTTAAGCTTGAATATACCATTATAGGCATGTATTAATTAGTTTTCAAGAATTAACATTAAGGTTAAAATTGGAAATTGATATTTATGATAATAATAACAAAACAAAAGCCAAAATTTATGCATTATCATCTTGGTTTACCGAAATTGAAAGGAAAAGAAAGCATAAAAGCTTGCTAGGGTTTGGATATGGTTTTGGCTTAATTAAGGTATGTGTTTTTGATCGGTTTTTGATAATTTTTATGTTTCTGTAATCGTTGTCAAGTGTTTTATCAAGCCCATGTCTCAATTTAAGAAATTGATGAAGATTTTGAGTTGAACCATTGATGAAATTGTGAGTTTTCTGATGTTAATTGATGAAAAATGAAAAATGAAAGACATGTGTTAAATTAATATGTTTTGTATTTGACTTTTTGATGAATTTGAGTAATTTGGGCTAAATTGTGAAGATGAGATTTTGAGGGACTAAAATGTGAAATAAACGAAAGATATGGGCATATATGGACTACATGAATATTCGGCCAAGTATGTGTATAAGGAAATTTTGTGTATTTTGTGATTTTGTTAATTAGGGACTAAAATGTCAAAATGTGATAATATGAGGGCTAATTTATAAAATGCCCTAATTATATGTTTTTGAATTGAATTGAATGATATGGTGAATAAAGGATTTAAATTTGAATGTGTATAGATCAAGAACCAAAGAAAACAGAATTAGATCGGGGAAAGTCGAAAGTAGTTGAATAGCCGTTCGTTTTCGCTCATTCCTATACGAGGTAAGTCGATATACAAATTAATGTGTTTGAATTGAATTATTATTGCTTATATGTTAATGAATAGTGATGAATGGTTATTTGAGTTGAAAAGGAGAAATCCAAGAAAGTTCCGATAATGTGACGACATCCGAAAAGTCCCGTACAAACCATAGGAATAGTTAGGATACATATGTCATGACATAGGATTTCGATGTGTGATTACGTGTAAAACCACATCTGGGACGTTGGCATCAATTTGAGGTTTACGTGTAAGACCATGTTTGGGACATCGGCATTGTATTTGGTTTCGTGTAAGACCCTGTGACAGTGGCATCGGTATTTGATTACATGTAAGACCACGTTTGGGATGTTGGCATTGCATGAGCTTTTCGAGCTATCTGCGTATCTTATTTGATTCCGTATGATTCAACGGGTATTCCGAGGAATGAATGACTATGTGAATGTGTATCCAATTTTGGTACATTTGAAATGTATATCATGTTTGAGAATGAAAGGTAAGTATATGTACATTTGTGGACAAATGATATATGTATGAATTATCATGAGAATGAGATGTGTTATATTTAAGTGAATTATGATCAAATGAGCTATATGAGACAATGGATATGTGATTTGCCATGAGCTACATAAATGAATTGGTTTAGAATTATGTTATTGATAAGTTTATTTGTATATGACTTACTAAGCTTTTGAAAGCTTACTTTGCGTGTTTTCCAATTTTTTTATAGATTATCAAACTTACCGAAAGCTCGGGGATCGTTGAAGATCATCACCACACTATCGAACTCTATTTTGGTACCTTTTGAAAATGTGAATATTAAAGTATGGCATGTATAGGCTAGAAGTATTTGAATATGATTTGTGATGTGTATATCATGCCATGTGATATAGCTAGATTAAAGTTGCTATTTGGTTTGGTTTTTGGTATATAAGTTGTGTTAAGAAATGGTATGTTTTGAAGTGCATAATTTGCCTAGTGAGAAATGGTCAATTTGGTAAGTCAGTATTTTGAATTAGTTATGGAAATGGTATTATTTTTTATATGAAAAATGGATGTGAAAAATTGGGAAAATGACATGTACGAATGAATGAGTTTGGTATGTTAATTTGGTATGTTTTGGTTTGGATGATAAGGATGATATTGGTTGGTGATTATATGACATGAACGATGTATGTTTTTGTGATTGAAATTGGTTGAAATTATGGTGCAATTATGCTTTGATTTTGGACTTTTAGGGATGATCATTAACGGTGGCAAATTGGCTTTGCAAATAGTCTATTTTTGTCCACACGGGCAGAGACACAGGCGTGTGTCTCAACCGTGTGCAAGACACGATTGTGTTACACGACCGTGTGTCCCTTGGGGTAGTCCTACAATTTAAAGTCAGCCTCAAGCACGGCCTAGACACACTGGCGTGTATGGCCATTTTGAACAGTACACAGGCTAGACACACAGGCGTGTGGTTAGTCGTGTAACCCAAGTCAGTTTCCACCATGGCCAAGGCACACGGGCATGTCTCCGATCGTGTGGTACAAGTTAGTATGTATGCCCTGTTTAGCCAAGTATTAGACACACGGGCGTGTCTAATGCCATGTGAGGTACAAGGCCTGATCACAAGGGCATGTGACCTTTGTAACTTTGAAAATTTGTTAAGTTTCTGAAAAATTTTGTATGTGCTCGGTTTAATCCCGACCCCTTCCAAAAGCATGTTTAAGGTCTCGATGACCTAAGAAAGGGACTTTGAAATGATGTTTGACTATGATGCTATGATGTGTGGATGATATTTGTGAATTGATTATTAAATGTTTCGATATGTCCGGTAATGCCTCATAACCCTAGTCTGGCAACGGATACGTGTTAGGGGTGTTACATTAGAAATGATATGTATACACTTTTGGTATCAAATAGATTAAATCGTATAATACGAAATATATGATAAATAGGAATAGATATGTGGTATTGAATGAACGTGAAATTGTTATAAATAGGAATAGATGTGTTGTATTTCAGTCCCATGCATCCAAATTTAATTTGCTATAGTTCTCTGGGAGAAAATAGTAAGTAAATGACTTCGAAATAAATAGAAAGATTAAATGTGAAATTGGTTGTAACACGTATGAATTGAGTGTGAATAGAAGATTGAATGAATTAAATTGTAATGTTACAAAACGAACATGATTGAATGTGATATAAAAGAGAACTTAAGTATAGAAGATTGAATGAATTAAATTGTAATGTTGCAAAATGAACATGATTGAATGTGATATAAAAAAGAACTTAAGTATATGTGTTTATAAATAGAGGATGAATTGGACATCTTATGTTTTACTATATTAAATCATTGTAAAGTATAAGTGATTTGCATTAGTAGTTCTTTATGTCTAAATAAACTAAATATTGGTTTTTTTGGGGGGGGGAATGTACATAGAAGAACAAAGAAGACAAGGATGTCAAATTAATTACCAAATTTGTTGAATAGTTTAATTTATTTTAAGGTCAAGGTATGTTGTATAAGGATGCTTACCTTGTCTCTTTTCCTTTCTTCTGCAAATTGACTCGTAGAACGTGTTGATCAGATCTACGAGAAGCTCACACCACTCGTCTCCAGTTTTGGTAGTCTTTTGATAATTTTTTATTCGATTATATGTGGCATGTAAATAGGAAAGTCAAGTGGTTAAAATGTTTAGAATGCTTGTGGTATAATTGATGTTTGAGCACTGATGGCAACCTTTGGATGTGATAAAATGTTCATGTTCAAGGTTTTGGTATTTGGGTGTGCAAATATCGATGAACATGTAAGTAGGAGTAGTTTTGCATTTTTCGTAATATGGTAAGTTGAATTTTAAGCATTTCTGAATGGTCAATTTTGAATGTGGATGTTGGGATACTATGCTAAGCTTGATATAATTGTTGGATATGAAAATATTTTTTGAAATGATGTGAGATTAATGCATTATTGAAATGGTACAAAATATTTAAATGTTTGAGAGGTTTGGTGCCAAACGAAGCATGATTGAATTGGTGTTTGTGATTGAGTTAAATGAATCTTATATATGTAGAAAGAGTATGATAAATTTGTAGATTGATTTGCAATGAGTTGTGTAAATTGGTGGTTGGTTAAGAGATGTTTGGTACATGTTCTGTAACAATTTGATTGTGTATTTGGACATCATATAGACTACTGGCTTGGTTTGGCTTGAAGTAGGCGACATGACATATTTTGTGCCACGCGGTCGTATGTGACCCATGGGCTAGTAACACGGTCGTATGCCTCTGAAAAATAGAGTACATTAGAAGCACAAGGTTCTCGATTGTCACACGGGCTAGACACACGCCCGTGTGTGTACTGTAGATTTGGTTATTTAAATTTCATAGTCATATTTTGTTATACAGCCCAGCCACATGGTTGTGTGACTTTTAATAAAATTTTCAAATTAGATCCATACAGCTTCAGAGAGTTACACGGTCGTGTAACCCTTGTTTTGCGTGATTGCCTTATCTTTTGAAAATATTACAATTTGATCCTTGTTTGTTCTCAAGTCAACTCTAAAGCTTACGACAGCTTATATAAGACTCGTGAAAAATTTTAAATGGTATTTCATGATTGAATTGATTAAAGTATTTGAACTTTTCACTACTAGTAGTTATAATTATTTCATTTTGTACTATAGCATCCTATAACTCGATTCTAGTGACGGGGACGAATGAGGGGTGTTACAAAGTTGATTGTACTTACCAATATAATGTCGTGTCTTACTCAAGGAGATAAAAGGAAGGTTGAAGAAGGAGCTAAAATAGGGTGAGTTGAATCATAAATTACGGGATGTGTAGGGGAGAATATGATATGTCAAACTACTTTCGTGCTTGAACCATTATGAAGTGTCTTATCCTTGAAATTTGAACCAACCCTAAGCCTCAGAATGTTACAAGCCGAAAATTCCCATGTGACTTAGGTAACACTGTTCATGGATGGAAATTAGATCAGGCCTACATGCTGATAGTTACTTGTATTCGTCTGATATAAAAGTTGTTGTAACATCCAAAATTAAGGCCTAGTCAGAATAGTGGTTTCAGGATCGCAAATCTGACGTCAAAATATTTGTTTTTATGATTTTTTTGAGGTCTAAGACATGAAAGCATGCAAGCGTGAAAGTTTCATGAACAAATTCTAGATGTAAGGTGTCCAATTGAAAATTCGGAACCAAATTGAATAAATTGAAAAACTTGTGTTCTAGAAGCAATTTGTATAAAATTTCTTTGGATTATTAATTAGGAGGTTTTAAATAGAAATATCACCAAATTCTAAGTTTTTGGACAAAAATGGGCATGGGTGGAAAATTTTGAAAGTTTAGTGAGGAAAGGCATTTTGGTCATTTAGTAATAAATGAAATAAAAAGGGAAAATCAAAACAAAATCCATTCATCTTCTTCCTTGTGGCTGCCGAAATTTGCAATGGTTTCATAAGCTAGGGTTTTGACATTTTCAAGCTTGATAGTAAGTGACTCCTAGCCCCATTTTTAACGTTCTTCACATTTTTGAGATCCTCGTAACATGCTCTATCCATTTCTACCCATATTTCAAGCTAGGGTTCATGTTAGAAATTTGACCCATGCATGAGATGACTGTTCTTTGATGATTTATGGAGGATTATGAAATTTAAATGTTAGACGAACGTCTTTTACTAGATGATTTTTCATGAAAACGCAAAAAAAGGGGTCTATTTGTAAAAGGTACAAAATGGATGGTAGAAATGTGAAATAGAGGAAAATATGGGCTAGTATGAACTTAGAATAGATTCAGCTAGGCTAGGATAACCAAGGAAATACATGCATTTAGTTTTACGAGCGTTAGGACTAAATTGTAAAAATGTGAAAGGTTACGGGTAAAATAGTCATTTTGCCCAAGAGTGAATTTTGGGGCTAAATTTGAATAATGTGATAAAATAATAATTTATTTTGTTTATATAGACCCCGAGAGACCGATTCCGGAGGTTGACCGTGGAAAACAAAAGGTTTCGGAGTAACCGAAATCCAAATCCAAAACATCTTCCAAGTAAGTTCGTGTAACTCGAATGTATACTTTTTAATATTTAAAATTTATGCTATCTGATTTTATGAAATTTTGATATTCATGGTATAATAATTCATGTTATATGAATATAATGATGAAAAGAGGACTAAAAGTCCAGGTTGAATGAAAACGAGGTCCGATGGATTTTCTTAAAAAAGAATTAATGGTAAAAAGGATCTAGCCCGGACGGGTGTTCCTTATGTGACCTAGCCTCTAGAAGAATATATGTTTCAATGGATTTAGCCTGTACAGGTAATTCGAACCAGGATCTGAATTTAGCCTAGACTGGAAATTCAGATCTGAACTCATTATAGTAATTGTTGTTGCAGTGGATTTAGCCTGGATTGGTTATCTCGACATTGCTCTATGAGTTTATAATACGGGGGATTTAGCCTAGACTGGTAATCCCACCGTAAGGATTGAGATTAGCGGCAGTGTGTTCACTGAAATGGTCACTAACATGAATTGACGATAAATGATTTAATACGTTATAAGTGTACTATGGAATATCCATCGAGAATCAGAGGAATTCAACGAGATTAATATGGGAAAACGGAATTGGAATGCTTGTAATGTTGAGCCCATCTAATACCATTATTGTCATGTATTGTTATGTGACTAACTTGATGTTGGGTGCATGTGATAGGAAAAATATTATTTTCTTGATGGATTGGTAAATTATGTAGTTGTATGTTAAAATAACTGGTAAGTTTACTTTCTTGTTATACGAACTTACTAAGCATGTCAATGCTTACCCCGTTTTATTTTCCCTGTCTTTTAAAGCTTGTGGACTTGTGAAGATTGAAAGAAGGTTGGAGCGTTGGTCACACTATCGACAAGTCTCGTTTTAGTATAAAGAACTTTTATTTTGTTATAATGGCATGTATAGGGCTTTTTGATTATTTTGTTATAAGTATCATTTGGTTAGCCAAAGTAATGGATTATGAAGATATGCTAATTCAATTTGCATATGGCCATGAAATATGGCTCATATTGATTATTAGGTTGAAATCCCTAAATATTGTTACATGCATGAGATGTGTTATTACTTTTGTGGTGTGTGCCAAATGGTTGATATAATGTGGAAGTCATGTTTGATGGATAAATTATGCCAATTGGTTTGGTCACTATATTAATAAAGGTAAAGAAATGTATTGAATGAACTTAACAAATCAAGGAGTCCCAAATTAGGTAAACTTGTTATGAATATATCATGCATGAGTTTAAGCTATGGATGTCAAAGTAACCCTTTTGTGCCATGTTAACCACTATTGGCATATGAGTGTATGTTGGGGCTGTGAAAGGTGACAAGAGGGCCTGGAAAATTCGCCTCAAAGTTGTCCACATGGGTAGACACACGAGCATGTGTCTAGGCCATGTGTAACACACGGTCCGCCCCATGGGCGTGTAGTTCGGCCGTGTGTCTACTGTACCCTTGTTTTACAAGTCAGTATGCATGGTAGTAAACACACCGGCAGAGACACAGTCATGTGTCTCAGCCCTGTGGAGGACATGGCCTTAGGACATAGGCGTGTACCCAAGCCATGTGAAGTCTGCACTGTAACACCCCAAACCCAGCCCAGACGTTATGGCCGAATCTGACGTGCCACATTGGAGTTGAAAACCCACGTTCCGTTTTAGTGTTTTAAAAACCATATATTTTGTTGAGTTAACAAGGTGTATGGAAGCTGGGCACCAGGTAGGTATCCGAGATAGAGGAGGTGAGCCATGAAGGCTGCTTAAGTACCAAGCTCTTTGATTGGATCCAATCCTAGACATGCCCACAACCATAGCCACACTTTGTTATATCGAGTTTAAATTTGTTTAAGTGAACGACTTTGATAAATCGATTAATCGTGGTGTTGAACTCTTTTGAAAACAAGTATCGTTTTGAAAACACGTCCTAAGTCTAGCCCATTTGAATAATTATCAACCAGGTTTGAAGTTATTAAAATTAAAATAATCCCGAAAAGAAATAAAAGGAAAGTTAAAATGGCCTTATTACAACCCAAAAATAAATAATAATTAAAGGGAAACTAATGAAAACCAACGCTTATTTAAAAGTCCAAAGACAATCACCGTGGCTACTCTAAATCCCCTTCGGCCCAAGTCCCCACATCAAGGCTCACCTGCAAGGTTAAGGAAAGGGGGTGAGTTTGGAAACTCAGTGTGCAACAAGCCCCTTTCAGAGCCCAAAACAATAACAGCCTGTTGGGCCTAAGCCCAAATCCAATCTCAACATGTACTGGGTCGTAGCCCTTTTCATATTTCATTTTTCATAACACTAGGCCGAAGCCTTTTCATATTTCATATTACTGGGCCGAAGCCTTTACTGTAAATGGTATGGCCCATAGGCCCATTTCAATATCACATATAATGTCAATGAAAGAATGCAAGCCCAATTGGGGAGACTACTCAACCCACCATCCGCTACTCTCCACCCGTACCAACCAACACACCATGTGGGGATTAACTCGACCCACCCCGCCATAACTCTCCACTGGCAGCATAGCTGCTTTATCATATAACTGGAGGCCTAGCCTCTTTTAATAACTGGGGCAAAGCCCTTTTTTAATAACTGGGGCATAAGCCCTTTAATAACTGGGGCATAAGCCCTTTTGCACTTCCTCCATCCATATAAAAACCCAACCCAATGCATTTATGAACATCTCGTGTTCATATCATACATATCATGTGCATATCATACATGTCATGTGCATATCATACATATCATGTTTATCAAAATCCCATGCATTAAGTTCATATATAAACCCTAGGGGTATAATGGTCATTTTTACCTAGGGGCAAAACGGTCATTTTCATATTATAAGGGTAATCTTGTAATTTTACCAAAAATTAGGGTTTCCATGTTCATTAACGGTTACAAACAATTCATGGGTGCAAACAGTGATTCTGGCCCATTTTTAGCGAAAACGAGTTATTGGGCCAAAAACCGCTAATGGGCCCTATTTAGCCGATTCTGTCATCTAGGCCCATTTAGCCTATATCCATAACAGTATTAACAGTTTTAACATGCAATTTAACAGATTTCCATTTCTTACCAAATTTACCCAAATGGGCCCGAAAGCCTATTGGGCCCTAATTCAGCCCCTCGAGGCCCAACTTACTGTGAACGCCAAAAACACGTCCTTACCGTTTCCACTATTCCCGATCATCATCTCATCGATTCTAACTAACTAGTGAGCGTTCGCTTGCTCATAAGTCCTCGAAATGCCAGAATTTCAGCATTTCGACTTTTCGGCATTTATCGTTTTAAGCTATGAAAAGGGTTCGTTACACACCTGTTTGGCAATATTCCTCGACGAGATCTCCTACACGATTTCTCCTATAATCCATCGTTAATAATCAGCTTCCCATAATTGAACCAAACCTCAAATCATCTAATACTAATACTTACACATTCGGCCACCATCCATAATGGCCTTAGGAATCTTACCTTTGTCGCGATTGATGACTAGGTCTAGCCACTCTCCAAGTGGACACTACACCTTGCTGCTCCTTCAATAAATAAACCAAAAAAATTAAAAGAAGACCCCATAAGGCCTACACCCACATTCGGCCACCTCCCTAAACTAGAGGGGTTTTGGCTTTTGGCCATAGTTACACTAGGAATTGTTTAGAGTTTGAACACTTACCATAGTCTTCCTCCTCTTGAATCTGGATGCCTAAAAGGTAAAAGAATTGAACGCCAACTATTGAAAAGGAAAGAAAAGGTTGCTGGTCACAAAGAATCGGCACCCACCTATCTTCACTGATTTCGGCTTTTTGCGGTATTTCGGCAGAAGTAGAGATTAAAGAAAGAAATAATAAATGAGTAGAGGAAAGTAATAGGCTGGATTTTGAAAAAGAAAAGGGAGAAAAGATGAGAGGAAGGATGGTAGATTCGGCTAGGGAATAAAAAGAAGAGAAAAACTAAAACAAAAGAGAAAACGGCACAGCTAAGACCCTAATGCCGAAATTACTAACCTAATACCCTTCTGCCGAATTCCCCTCTCTAACCCCTTCCAAACGGCTAAGCTCTATCCTTCTCTCAAATCCCTAAAATCTCTCCCCTTATCCCTCCTTAATCCATGCGTTTGACTTGATCCAACTCTCCTCTTACAGAATCCACTTAGGTTCCAACACTTACCCTTCCTGCACATAAAAATAAATACTCTTATTTGCCAACACAGGGAATCGATCCCAGGTCTTCCCTTATGCTCCACACGCCACCTTTTTAGGAGCTTAGTGGCGTCACCCTTGCCACTCTACCAAAGCTCTTTTTGTGATACACTTTACCCACAACTTAATATAAGGGCACCTAGCCAGAACCCCTAACTCCTAAGTCCAAAATTTAAAAATTCAACCGGGTTTTGGCTAACTCATAAGCCTTCCATAAGCCCATTTACACACCCAAATTATGAATTCCATAATCACATACCAAATTTTAGAAAATTACTTAAAATATCAGGAATCGCGAAAAACCCAAAAATCAGGATGTTACAACTCTACCCTCCTTAAAGAAATTTCGGCCTCGAAATTTACCTAATCCAAACAGTTGAGGGTACTACTGACGCATTGCTTCTTCGGTCTCCC
Organism: Gossypium hirsutum; assembly: GCF_007990345.1. Lineage (NCBI taxonomy): Eukaryota > Viridiplantae > Streptophyta > Magnoliopsida > Malvales > Malvaceae > Gossypium > Gossypium hirsutum. The sequence continues at coordinate 82,003,912 of NC_053426.1, read as the reverse complement.
AAGTAGCTTCTTCCTTGCCATGGTTCCTCCAAAGTACCTTCACCAACGAGATTGACCTCCTTCTCAACACCTTGACATCACGATCAAGTATTTGCACAGGTTCCTCTTCAAAGGTCAAATCCGACCGTACCTCAACTTCTGCAACTGGCACGATATGAGTTGGGTCAGAACGATATCGCCTTAGCATGGACACATGGAAGACATCGTGAATGCGATCCAGTTTTGGAGGTAACTCCAGCTGATAAGCCACCGGCCCTATCCGCTTAGTGATTCGGTAAGGCCCAATAAACCGTGGGCTCAACTGACCCTTCTTACCAAATCTCAAAATCTTCTTCCAAGGCAAAACTTTCAAAAAGACCATGTCCCCTACCGCATATTCAATATCCTTACGCTTCAGATCGGCATAAGACTTTTATCGATCCGCCGCCTCTTTTAACCTCTTCCTGATCACCCTAATCTTGTCTTCAGTATCAGCTACCAACTCTGGTCCAAGTATTCTCCTTTCCCCCAATTCTGCCCAACAAGTAGGCGAATGACACCTTCGCCCATATAGTGCCTCATATGGAGCCATCTGAATACTTGCTTGGTAACTGTTGTTATACGCGAACTCCGCCAATGGCAAATGGTCCTCCCAGCTGCCTCTGAACTCAATAGCACAACCCCTCAACATATCTTCTAAAATCTGAATAACCCTCTCCAACTGCCCATCCGACTGAGGGTGAAAAGCCGTACTGAAATCCAATCGTGTTCCCAATGCCTCATGCAACTTCTGCCAAAACCGAGATGTAAACCTTGGGTCTCGGTCTGAAATTATCGATATTGGCACACCATGCAACCGTACTATTTCTGCCACATACAATCTGGCCAACTTCTGAAGTGAGTAATCGGTTCGGACAGGTATGAAATGAGTAGATTTCGTGAGTCTATCCACAATCACCCAAACCGAATCCTTCTTAGAAGGTGTCAAAGGCAACCCACTCACAAAGTCCATAGTTACCCTTTCCCACTTCCAAAGTGGTATCTTTACCGGTTGTAACAACCCCGAAGGTAGTTGATGCTCGGCCTTCACTTGTTGACATGTCAAACATCTCCCTACAAATTTGGTCACTTCTCGCTTAAGCCCAGGCCACCAATATTGCTCTCGCAAGTCTCGATACAACTTACTCCCTCCAGGATGCATAGCACAAGGTCCATTATGTGCCTCTTTCAAAGTCATCAATCTCAAGTCGAAGTCTTTCGGCATACAAATTCTTCCTCGAAAACAAAGAACTCCCTCACTATTTAACCCAAAGTCAGGATTCTCCCTCTTCTCAACTTGCTGAAACTGAGAAACCAACGACTCGTCCTCCAACTGTTGCTTCTTAATCTGTTCTACCCAAGTCGGTCTTACTTGCAACTCCGCCAATAAACTTCCGTCGTCATACAAACTTAGACGAGCAAACATCGCCTTTAATTCCGCCATAGCCCTTTGACTTAGCGCATCAGCCACGACATTCGCCTTACCTGGATGATACTCGATCGAACAGTCATAGTCCTTTAACAACTCTATCCACCTTCGCTGCCTAAGATTCAGCTCCTTTTGAGTCATCAAGTACTTAAGACTCTTGTGATCCGTATAGATGATGCATTTCTCTCCATACAGGTAATGCCTCCATATATTAAGTGCAAAGATTACTGCTACCAATTCCAAGTCATGCGTAGGGTAGTTCACCTCATGCGGCTTAAGCTGTCGTGAAGCATAAGCGACCACTTTACCCTCTTGCATCAACACGCAGCCCAAACCTACATGTGACGCATCGCTGTACACAGTGAAATCCTTACCAGACTCTGGCTGAATCAAAACTGGCGCTTCCGTCAAAACCTTCTTCAACTTCTCAAAAGCCTGTTGCTGCTTATTTGTCCAAACAAAATGTGCTCTCTTCCTTATAAGTTTCGTTAACGGTGCTGCCAACACAGAAAATCCTTCTACGAATCTCCGATAATAACTTGCCAACCCCAGAAAACTTCGAATCTCTGTTACCGACTTTGGTGGCTTCCATTCCAAAATTGCTTCAATCTTTCGAGGGTCCACCTTGATCCCCTCGGCAGACACAACATGCCCCAAGAAGGTAACTTCCTTCAGCCAAAACTCGCACTTACTAAACTTTGCATAAAGTTGCTTCTCCCTTAACACTTGCAGCACTACACGAAGATGCTCATCATGCTTCTCTTCCGTTTTCGAATACACCAAGATATCATCAATAAAAACAACTACGAACCGATCCAAGTATGGCTGGAATACCCGATTCATCAAATCATGAATGCTGCCGGTGCATTAGTCAACCCAAAAGGCATTACCAGAAACTCGTAATGACCATATCGAGTCCTGAACGCCGTCTTATAAATATCCCCCTCTTTAACTCTTAATTGATGATATCCCGACCGAAGGTCAATCTTAGAAAACACCGAGGCTCCTTTTAATTGGTCGAACAGATCATCGATTCTTGGTAACAGATACTTGTTCTTGATAGTCAGTTTATTCAACTGCCGACAGTCAATACACATTCGCATAGTCCCATCTTTCTTCTTTACGAACAGTACCGGTGCTCCCCATGGGGAAACACTTGGTCTTATAAACCCTCTATCCAACAGCTCTTGAATCTGAGCTTTCAATTCTACCAACTCCTTTGGTGCCATCCTATAAGGTGCAATGGACACAGGAGCTGTTCCAGGTAGTAAGTCGATTCCAAACTCGACTTCTCTGCTCGAGGGTAATCCAGGAAGTTCATCTGGGAATACATCCTGAAATTCCTTAATAGTCCTAACCGACTCTACCGTTATCTCCTCAAGTCCCGTTTGACTTATAAGGGCTAAGTACGCCTCACAACCTTTCCGAATCAACTTCTCGGCTCTTAAAGCCGAAACAACATTGGACAAATAGTCCCTTCGTTCCCCTATGACCATTATCTCTTCATCTTCGGCAGTTCTTAGTACCATCCTTTTTGCAGCACAATCCAACGTCACCTTGTGCTTAGTTAACCAGTCCATTCCCAAGATAAGATCAAAATCCCAAAATGGCAGCTCCATCAAATCTCCTTCAAAGATTTTATCTTGTGTCACTAACGGTACTGCCCTAAAAATTTTATCTACCTTAACCGAATGTCCCAATGGACTTATCACTGATACCCCACTCACAGTCTTCTCAGGAAGCACATCCAAAGCCCCAGATACATCACAAGCAACATACGAGTGGGTAGAACCCACATCAATCAAAGCAGTGTAAGGCATGCTATGGATGAAGAACGTACCCGTTATAACATCAGGAGCGTCTCCCTCCTCACGACGTCGTGCAGCATAAACCAACGCCGGTTGTCGAGCTTCAACATGTCCAGCACCTCTGCCAGGTGCCCCACGTCCTCGTCCATTACCATTGCCACCTCTACCTTGCCTACGACCCCTCTGTGGTGGTGGTCCTCCTCGCCGTGGTTGGACATCCCTTTGCTCTGCCGCTAGCTCCTGAGCTGTCCTCCGAGGACACTCTCTGAACTTATGCTCCTTAGACCCACATCGAAAACATGCTCCAGTTCATTTCCAGCACTCCCCCATATGCACCTTACCACAGTCCCTGCAAGCCTGCAGTCTATAAGTATTTACTGGAACTGCTTGAACTGGTTCCTCCATCCTTGTTCTTTTAACATTTCGATTCACGGCACTTGAGGGTCTAAAATCCCTCTTGAATCTGGGTCAATCCTTTTCACGATTCTGTCGCTCAGTCAGCTTCACCTCCTCGGCTATTTTTGCCTTTTCTACCAATGCAGCAAAACCACGCTCCCTCTGTGGAGCTATTAATATCTTAAGCTCGTCGCGGAGACCATCCTCAAATCGGACACTGCGCTCATATTCAGTTGCCACTATGCCACTAGCATATCGACTCAGCCTCAAAAATTTGCCTCATACTCTGCTACAGTCTTATCACCTTGAGTCAGATTCAAGAATTCCTTCCGACGAGCATCCACATAGCTTGCTCCAACATACCTCCCTTTAAAAGCCGTTTTGAACAATTCCCAGGTTACTTGCTCAATTGGGGTACTCTCCCTTACGGTGATCCACCAACGGTATGCCTCGTCCCGTAGCAGCGACACAGCTTCTTTCAGCTTTTGCTCCACTGAGCAGTCTAGATCGTCCATGATCTGTTCTGTTGCCTCTAGCCAATATTCTACCACATTTGGGGCTACTCAAGATACACCCCTAAATACTTCTGCCCCGTTGGCCCGGAGTCGCTCCGATATAGACCCCCTATTCACCGTCCCAGTACTAGCTCCAGCCACTCTTTCTAAAACCCTTAACATGGCTTGGGATAAAGCGTCATCCCCCGCAGCCCGATCATAAGACCCAGTCTCCGTTGCTTGTGGCACAGATGGCTCCTCAGCTGGCCTATGCCCTGAGGATGAAGATTCAGCTTGCACCCTTCCGCGACCACGTCCGCGGCCTCGTCCATGAGCTCCTCTTGTACTCATATCGAATTTTCTGTTTACGAGTTTTATGAAATTAGTATAACGTTCCACTGTTTATTAAGAAAATGTCTTATGGAGATATAGCAGTTCAAGGATTGTTTTCGTATCATCGTAGCCTAGCTACAGTCTCATTCCTACCGTTTACAGCTCTACCCTAGCTAAAGTATCATAGTAGGGTCTCAATACTATTCATAATATCATATCATATATCATAAAGAAAATATACTTACAGACTTGGTGCCGGGGATTCAGTGCGCCACTTCTTTCTTCAATCCAGAACTTGAAAAACCATGTTTTTAATCACCAAAAATAGAAATTTAAAAACTTTGATTTGAAAACTCCCTTTATTTTGAACTCTTGATTTAAAACAGAAAAACTTGTACCTTTTTAACATATATTCCCCGCAAAACATCTCAAAAAAACCATCTTCAAAAATACCCTTTTTAGGCCTAAGTTTCTGAAAACATTTTTGGACCCGATCCACAGCCGAGTTGTTGCAACCTGGCTCTGATACCACTAAATGAAACACCCCAAACCCAGCCCAGACGTTATGGCCGAATCTGACGTGCCACATTGGAGTTGAAAACCCACGTTCCGTTTTAGTGTTTTAAAAACCATATATTTTGTTGAGTTAACAAGGTGTATGGAAGCTGGGCACCAGGTAGGTATCCAAGATAGAGGAGGTGAGCCATGAAGGCTGCTTAAGTACCAAGCTCTTTGATTGGATCCAATCCTAGACATGCCCACAACCATAGCCACACTTTGTTATATCGAGTTTAAATTTGTTTAAGTGAACGACTTTGATAAATCGATTAATCGTGGTGTTGAACTCTGTTGAAAACAAGTATCGTTTTGAAAACACGTCCTAAGTCTAGCCCATTTGAATAATTATCAACCAGGTTTGAAGTTATTAAAATTAAAATAATCCCGAAAAGAAATAAAAGGAAAGTTAAAATGGCCTTATTACAACCCAAAAATAAATAATAATTAAAGGGAAACTAATGAAAACCAACGCTTATTTAAAAGTCCAAAGACAATCACCGTGGCTACTCTGAATCCCCTCCGGCCCAAGTCCCCACATCAAGGCTCACCTGCAAGGTTAAGGAAAGGGGGTGAGTTTGGAAACTCAGTGTGCAACAAGCCCCTTTCAGAGCCCAAAACAATAACAGCCTGTTGGGCCTAAGCCCAAATCCAATCTCAACATGTACTGGGCCGTAGCCCTTTTCATATTTCAATTTCATAACACTGGGCCGAAGCCTTTTCATATTTCATATTACTGGGCCGAAGCCTTTACTGTAAACGGTATGGCCCACAGGCCCATTTCAATATCACATATAATGTCAATGAAAGAATGCAAGCCCAATTGGGGAGACTACTCAACCCACCATCCGCTACTCTCCACCCGTACCAACCAACACACCATGTGGGGATTAACCCGACCCACCCCGCCATAACTCTCCACTGGCAGCATAGCTGCTTTATCATATAACTGGAGGCCTAGCCTCTTTTAATAACTGGGGCAAAGCCCTTTTTAATAACTGGGGCATAAGCCCTTTAATAACTGGGGCATAAGCCCTTTTAATAACTGGGGCATAAGCCCTTTTAATAACTGGGGCATAAGCCCTTTTGCACTTCCTCCATCCATATAAAAACCCAACCCAATGCATTTATGAACATCTCGTGTGCATATCATACATATCATGTGCATATCATACATGTCATGTGCATATCATACATATCATGTTTATCAAAATCCCATGCATTAAGTTCATATATAAACCCTAGGGGTATAATGGTCATTTTTACCTAGGGGCAAAACGGTCATTTTCATATTATAAGGGTAATCTTGTAATTTTACCAAAAATTAGGGTTTCCATGTTCATTAACGGTTACAAACAATTCATGGGTGCAAACAGTGATTCTGGCCCATTTTTAGCGAAAACGAGTTATTGGGCCAAAAACCCCTAATGGGCCCTACTTAGCCGATTCTGTCATCTAGGCCCATTTAGCCTATATCCATAACAGTATTAACAGTTTTAACATGCAATTTAACAGATTTCCATTTCCTACCAAATTTACCCAAATGGGCCCGAAAGCCTATTGGGTCCTAATTCAGCCCCTCGAGGCCCAACTTACCGTGAACGCCAAAAACACGTCCTTACCGTTTCCATTATTCCCGATCATAATCTCATCGATTCTAACTAACTAGTGAGCGTTCGCTTGCTCACAAGTCCTCAAAATGCCAGAATTTTGGCATTTCGGCTTTTCGGCATTTATCGCTTTAAGCTATGAAAAGGGTTCGTTACACACCTGTTTGGCGATATTCCTCGACGAGATCTCCTACACGATTTCTCCTATAATCCATCGTTAATAATCAGCTTCCCATAATTGAACCAAACCTCAAATCATCTAATACTAGTACTTACACATTCGGCCACCATCCATAATGGCCTTAGGAATCATACCTTTGTTGCGATTGATGACTAGGTCTAGCCACTCCGGTGATCCAAGCTACTCCAAGTCGACACTACACCTTGCTGCTCCTTCAATAAATAAACCAAAAAATTAAAAGAAGACCCCATAAGGCCTACACCCACATTCGGCCACCTCCCTAAACTAGAGGGTTTCGGCTCTTGGCCATAGTTACACTAGGAATTGTTTAGAGTTTGAACACTTACCACAGTCTTCCTCCTCTTGAATCCGGATGCCTAAAAGGTAAAGGAATTGAACGCCAACTATTGAAAAGGAAAGAAAAGGTTTCTGGTCACAAAGAATCGGCACCCACCTATCTTCACTGATTTCGGCTTTTTGCGGTATTTCGGCAGAAGTAGAGATTAAAGAAAGAAATAATAAATGAGTAGAGGAAAGTAATAGGCTGGATTTGAAAAGAAAAGGGAGAAAAGATGAGAGGAAGGATGGTAGATTCGGCTAGGGAATAAAAGAAGAGAAAAACTAAACAAAGGAGAAAACGGCACAGCTAAGACCCTAATGCCGAAATTACTAACCTAATACCCTTCTGCCGAATTCCCCTCTCTAACCCCTTCCAAATGGCTAAGCTCTATCCTTCTCTCAAATCCCTAAAATCTCTCCCCTTATCCCTCCTTAATCCATGCGTTTGACTTGATCCAACTCTCCTCTTACAGAATCCACTTAGGTTCCAACACTTACCCTTCCTGCACATAAAAATAAATACTCTTATTTGCCAACACAGGGAATCGATCCCAGGTCTTCCCTTATGCTCCACACGCCACCTTTTTAGGAGCTTAGTGGCGTCACCCTTGCCACTCTACCAAAGCTCTTTTGTGATACACTTTACCCACAACTTAATATAAGGGCACCTAGCCAAAACCCCTAACTCCTAAGTCCAAAATTTAAAAATTCAACTGGGTTTTTGGCTAACTCATAAGCCTTCCATAAGCCCATTTACACACCCAAATTATGAATTCCATAATCACATACCAAATTTTAGAAAATTACTTAAAATATCAGGAATCGCGAAAAACCCGAAAATCAGGATGTTACATGCACCTTAAATGTGAAAATTAAATTTGCCACACGGCCTAGCACACGGGCGTGTGACTTGGTCTTGTGATATTAAATTTATGCTAACGTCATAAATAGAGAATTACACGGCCTGAGGACACGGGCGTGTCAAGGGCACCCGGGTGTATCTTTGTGTCCACACGGGCGTGTGACCCTGTTTTAATAAAATTTTTCTAAAATTCACGGTTTAGTCCTGAACCATCCCCGATATATGTTTTGGGCCTCGTAGGCCCATATAAGGGACAATATGCATGTTCTTGAATAAATTTTATATTTCAACGAAATTTTCTGGCCCTCTTTTACATAGTAATATATGTTCGAGTCTGGTAATGCCCTGTATCCTATCCCAGTGTTGGACACGAGTAAGGGGCGTTACATTTATTCGTATCAGAGATACGGTTTAGTCAATTCTTGGACTAACATAGCATGTATCGAGTCTAGCTATACATGCCATTATACAAGTTATGATAGTGTGACATCTCCTAACCATTTCAATTGTATTTGTATATAGTAATCTCTTTCAATCAAGCTCGAGATGAGTCCTAGGGAGCCGAGAGCTATGCTTCAACTTTCGTACAACAAGTTACCTCTAGTAGTGGTAGAAGGCCCATGTTTGAGGGCCGGGAAGAGGCGAGAGTCGTCTTCTTTGAAATGATGGATAAGTGGTTTGGTGATTACCTGAGAAACTGCCCCAATATACCATGACCTCCTCTGCCCCCTGTTCGATCTGAAGAAGAAGTGCCACAAGGTATGGCACCTATGAGAATTGGTAAGGCCCTAGTGGATAAACTTAGGAAATACGGGGCTGAAGAGTTTAGGGCCACAATTGATGACGATCCGGAACGTGCCGAGTTCTAGCTTGAAAATACCACACGAGTTCTCGATGAGTTGTCTTGTACCCCCGCAGAATGCCTGAAGTGCGAGGTATCTTTATTGAAGGACACCGCATATCACTGGTGGAAGACTATACCTTCGGTGACACCGAGAGAGAGTATTACATGGGAATTCTTTCAAGCGAAATTTAAGAAGACATATATCGGTCAAAGATTTTTAGATCAGAAGCGAAAGGAGTTCCTGGAACTCAAACAAGGAAATAGAACTGTGTTAGAATACGTAAGAGAATTCGTAAGACTAAGTCAGTACGCAAAGGAGTAGGTCCAGACGGAGGCAGAAATGTACAAGCGCTTCGAAGAAGGCCTGAATGAGGAAATTAAATTGTTAATCGAGATCCTTAAGATAAGGGAATTGGCTACATTAGTCGATCTAGCCAATAAGGACGAAGAGCTAAATAACGAAAGAAAGTAAGCAAAGAGAGAAGCTCGAGTTTTGAGTAAGAGATCCAGTGGCAAGATGTACTCGTTTCCCACAAAGAAATTAAGAAGTCATCAGGAACGCTGCACTGTATCGATGGAATATTCGAGTAGAGCAAGAAGCTCTAAGCGTCACAACCTAAAGTCTTCTCCTCCCATGTCAGCTAGCGTGGGAAGTGTAATAGCCGATTAAGGCCCTAATCGGAATGGTGGTTTTGGGACCATGAATCCGAGTCAGAAAAATATTTAAAAAAATTATCTTCTGTGTTTATTTTGTGTGAATTTATATCTTGAAATTTTCGTGATTTAAATTTTGTCATTTGAGTGTCCAATTAAATAAAAGGACTTAATCGCGTAAATTGAAAGTTGGTAGTTCAATTTGTAAAGGGTTGATTTGTTAATGGATTTCTAAGTTGGAGTATTATTGTTGCAAAATAATCCATTAGCACATTTTTTGGACGGTAAAAGACATATATTATATGATTTCATTATTATTTCATTAAGGTTATTTAAGTACTTTAGTTAATAAATATATAATAGTTAAAATAAAACCATGATATTCATTATATTCCTTTGTTCACCCATCGAATAGAAAACAAAAAAAAAAGAAATAAAAGAAAGCTAGGTTCGGCCAACTTCCAAGCTTGATTCAAGGTTCGTTTTTACTCGATTTTTGATAATTTTTACATTTTTGAGATCGTTGCTTTAAGTACTACAACACCCATGCTTGAATTTTTTATTTTGATGAATATTTTGAGTTATGCCATTGATGAGAGCTTGTGGTTTTTGTTGTTTGATAATGAAATATGAAAGATATGTTTTAGATTAACATGTTTCATATAGGAGTTTTTGATGATTTTGAGTAATTAGGACTAAATTGCAAAAATAAAAATTTAAGGACTAAAATGTGAAATAAATGAAATATATGGACTTGTATGAACACTAGCTATATTCGGCCAAACATGGGTATCTTGAGATTTTGCATATTTTGTGTTTTGTGCAATAGGGACTAAATTGTAAAAAGTGTAAATGTCAGGGTAAAATGGTAATTTTCCCATTTATGTGTTTTTGGACTAAATTGAATGAAAATATGTTTGAATGAGCTTAATTTGGATATGTTTAGATCAAGAACCAAGGAAATCGAATTTGGACTAGGGGAAAATGAAAGTTGTCGACTAGCCGATCCGTACCAATTTTTCATTGTCCGAGGTAAGTTTATAAGCAGATAGACGTACTTAATTTTAATTAAATGTTAAATATATATATGCTGAAATGAAATATGTGGATTTAGTTATGTTATAGCTGAATGTAAATAAGCTTGGCTACTATGTTTCTGAATTCGTTTCGATCGAGTTACGACATCCGAAAGCCCCGTATGAACCTTAGGAATAGCTAGGATTCATATGTCATGACATAGGATTTCGATATGTGATGAGAAAGTAAGACCATGGCATCAATATGTGATTCCAATATATGTGTGCGAGTAAGACCCTGTCTGGGACAGTGGCATCGATATGTGATTACATGTAAGACCACGTTTGGGATGTTGGAATTGTACGATATGTATGATTATTCGAGTGTCCTATCCAATTTCGAGTGGTTCAATGGGCAACGACAAAATGTGAACGAATATGTTAAACGAGCTGAATGACTAGGTGTGAATTAGCTTATTATCTACTTGAAATAAGGTAAGTAAGCTATTTGATATGTGTTACAAATTGTGTGAGATGTAAATGAAGATTGTATATGAACAAAAGATTGTTGTCGGCTTTGTGAACAATAAATATAATGGTTGTTAATATGATTCTTGAATATTTGTATTTATAATCTTGTATATTCGGCCATATAATTAAAGTACGTATATGAAGTTATATCTTGGATTATGAGCTTGTGTTTATGAGTGGAGATATACTTGGCTATATAATAACATTTTGGCTTTGAAAATTTTAATGATAATTTGTTAATTTAACTATATGAGTATTTGGCCAACGTAATCTATATGTATTAAAAAAATATTTTGTATAAATATATATCTGTGTGTATTTGGTATATAACTTAAAAATGCATGTGATTATTATCCTTTGATTTATGAATTTATGTATATAGGAGTGTATGTGTACCAGATATGATAAAGATATTTTTGGCTTGGAAGTTGAATGTTAGTCTGTTAAGATGTGTAAATGTTCATTTGGCCATAAGTAATCTATATGTGAATGTACATATAAAATACATGAAATAGTAAGCTTAAGATTTAAAGTAACTACGATAGTATAACTTGGTTTAAAGTAAATGATTCGATTATGTTATTCAGTCATTTATTTGCTTATGACTTACTAAGCTATGAAAGCTTACTCTGTGTGTGTATGTTTGTTTTTGTTTTATAGATTTTGGATTCAAGTTATGAGCTAGGAATCGTCAAAGAAGCCTATCACACTATTGACTGTCCTTGGTATCTTTGAAGTGAACTTTCGAATCTATGACATGTATAGGCTAGATTTTTCTTTTGAAATGTTTGATTTTGGTTAATGTAACCATGAGCCATGCAAAAATGGCTTAATAATTTATTATGCTCAAATTTAATGCTTCGTTTTGATAATGGTTGTGTTCGGTGGTGATTTTGTTGGTTCGGCCTTAGATATTTTCATGTGAGCCATGGTCGGATATAATAGTCGTAAATGAATTAAGGTATTTCATATATTAGTTAGGTAAAAATCAAGAATTGTACATGAGGAATATACGGTGTTCTTTCGTGGTTAAAATTAGTGATATGTATAATTAATGATTGGTTGTTATGGTTTAAGTTTATTTGAATATAATGTTCTGTGTCAACACTGGAAGGTATTTGTGATATGTGTTTCATAAATTGAATGTGGTTGATGACCTTGGATATGATTAGATTGAACTAGACATGGTATATCTACAAATATGTTTTAGGCTTGGTATGATATTTGTGGTTGTTAAATGTGTTCAGTCATATGCTGAAATTTTAGACAAGATAAATACTTGCCTTGCAATTAGGTTCTTGCTCATATTAATATGTTTTGGTACATAATATGGTAATGTTATATGCAAGTACATGATCTTTAGGTATGTTTATATAATAGTGTTTGATTATGTGTTTCGGTTATTGGGTAAGAGATGAAGGAGTATTGTGTTATAACATGTAATGCTTTAGAAAATTGATACATGTCCTTTATATAAGGTGTATTTGGTGTATGCTTATTATGTAAAGAAAATATGTTTGGCTATGTGGCTTGATAGCTAATCGAAAATCTACAAATGTGTATAGGCAGATTTTGGTTAACCGAATGAATAAAAGATTAATATGGTTTTTGTTTCGATTTTCAAGGGTACAATATTTGTAAATTTTGGCTAGTCATATGAGTAGTTTGATTGGCTAGTTGATGATATATAATTATTTATTCATGTTATGGAATAAGGCAAACGAATGTTATTATGGAATGTTTCAATATATGAAAGGAAATTTTGTATGTTTAATTGTATAAATTATGCGCATAACATTTGTTGATAATTCAAATATTTTATATTTGAATTATTCAAATGTCATCAAAGTTAAAGTATACATATTTGATAAGTATGTGAAATGAAATGCATTTGGGTTAAGAGTTTAACGTTTAATTTTTATGCTTCCCTGTTGGCATTGTTTGATTATAAATTTTGGAATTCATATGAAATATTAAATCGGAGTGTGATAATTTGTTATAAAATTTTATTTGATAATTATTATTGGAAGTCTGATTTGAGATACATTTTGATTGGTAATGCTTAGTAACACTAGTCTGGCGACGGATACGGGTTAGGAGTGTTACAAGAAGTGTGGGAGATCAAAGTCGAGGTGTAACAGTTGCAATAAATTCCATTTCGAATAGTGCCGGAGCGGAGCATACTATGGGTGTGGTTCTCTTGACCGCTTTCTTAAGGACTGCCCGGAAAGAGTTGATAGAGAGGTTTTGCCAGCCCCAAAATCGAGTGCTCCCATATCCCGAGGTAGACCTTCACAACATCCCAGAAATGCTAGCGATAGTCGAATGGTTCCAAAGGATTCTACGCGCTAGAGAGGAAGCCTCAGCTCCCAATGTCATTACGGGTACATTTTCTCTTCATAATGTTCATGTTATTGCCTTGGTTGACTCGGGATCAACCCATTCATATATTTGCATAAAATTGGTGTCTAGCATGAATATGTCTGTGGAACCTATAGAATTTATGATTAAAGTGTCGAACCTCTAGGCAAGTCAGTGTTAGTTGACAAAGTTTGTAAGAATTGTCCCTTGATGTTACAAGGTCAATCTTTTCCGGCTAACCTTATGCTTTTGCCATTCGATGAGTTCGATGTAATACTTGGCATGGTTTGGTTGACTGTTCATGATGTGGTTGTAAATTGTGATAGCAAGAATATTGAATTGAAATGCTCAGATGGTGAGATTCTCCAGGTCGATTCAAATGAGTTGAATGTACCGCCGGTTCTGATTACCTCGATGTTGGCTCAATGGTATATGAGAAAAGGGTATGAAGCTTACCTTGCTTTTGTTTTGAATACTAAAGAATCTGAGTTGAAGATTGAGTCGGTACCGATAGTTTATGAATATCTAGACATATTCCCAGAAGAGTTACCTGGGTTACCTCCTGTTAGAAACGTGGAGTTTAGTATTGAGCTAGTGCCAGGAGCAACACCTATATCTATTGCCCTGTATAGGATGGCCCTGACTGAGTTGAAAGAGTTAAAACCATAGTTGCAAGAATTGACTGACAAAGGTTTTGCAAGATCGAGTTTTTCACTTTAGGGTGCTCCCGTATTATTCGTGAAAAAGAAAGATGGTTCGATGAGGTTATGTATATATTACCGACAACTCAACTAGGTGACTATCAAGAACAAGTATCCTTTGCCAAGGATCGATGACTTGTTTGATCAATTGAGGGGAGCCACAGTGTTTTCGAAGATAGATCTGAGATCCGGCTACTACCAGTTGCGAGTTAAAGAGTCAGACGTGCCTATGAATGCCTTCAGGATGAGGTATGGTCACTATGAGTTCCTTGTCATGCCTTTTGGTCTAACAAATGCCCCAGCTGGGATTATAGATTTAATGAATCGTGTTTTCCTACCATACTTGGACAAGTTTGTTGTGGTATTCATCAATGATATTTTGATTTATTCCCGTAGTGAGTTCGAGCATGCTGAATATTTGAGGATTGTTTTACAAACTTTATGAGACAAGTAATTATATGCTAAGTTTAGCAAAAGCGAATTTTGGCTTCAAGAGGTCAGATTCCTGGGTCACATTGTGTTGGGTGATGGCAGCCGAGTTGATCCAAATAAGATTTCTGCTATTGTCGAGTGGAAGCCGCCAAAGAATGTAACGGAGGTTAGAAGTTTCTTGGGCTTAGCCGGTTACTATTGACGATTTGTAAAGGGATTTTTTATGATTGCAACTCTCTTGATGAGGTTGCTGCAAAAAGATGTTAAGTTTGAGTGGTCAGAAAAATGTCAGCAGAGTTTCGAGAAATTAAAGACATTGCTGACAGAAGCTCTAGTTTTAGTGCAACCCAAGCCGAGAAAAGAATTCATGGTCTACAGCGATGCGTCCTTAAATGGACTGGGTTGCGTACTCATGCAAGATGACAAAGTGATAGCCTATGCTTCGAGACAATTAAAGCCGCATGATAAAAATTATCCAACACATGACTTGGAGCTAGCTACCATTGTATTTGCCTTAAAGATTTGTAGACACCATTTGTATGGTGAAACTTGCCGTGTGTTCACCGATCACAAAATTTTGAAGTACTTGATGACTCAAAAGGAATTGAATCTGAGACAGCGGAGATGGTTAGACTTAATTAAATATTATGAGCTAATAATTGATTATCACTCAGGAGAGGCGAACATGGTTGCCAATGCCTTAAGTAGGAAGTCCTTGTTTGTATTGAGGGCTATGAACACACGATTGTCGTTGTCTGATGATGGTTCAGTTTTAGTAGAGTTAAGATCCAGACCGACATTTCTCCAAGAAATTTGCACAGCTCAGATCAATGATAGTGACTTGCAAGTCAAGAGAGCACAATGTGAACCGGGCATTGAATCAGATTTTCAAATTCGTTCCAATGGTTGTTTGATGTTTCGAGATAGGGTCTGTGTACCCAAAGATAATGAACTTATTCTGAAAATTTTGCAAGAGGCACATGAAGGTCGTTTGTCTATTCATCCCGGAAGTACTAAGATGTACAATGATTTAAAGATAATATATTGGTGGAATGACATGAAAAGAGATATCTCTGAATTTGTATCGAAATGCTTGATATGTCAACAGGTCAAGGCTAAACACCAAGTACCTTTGGGCTTGTTACAACCTGTGATGGTCCCCGTATGGAAGTGGGACAAGATTATTATGGATTTCATGATAGGGTTGCCTTTGACACCAAAAAATAAAGACGCTGTTTGGGTTGTGGTTGATAGACTGACAAAGTCGGCCCACTTTGTTCCAGTAAAAAATGACTACCCACTTGATAAATTAGCTGACTTGTATATTTCTAAGATTGTGAGATTACACGAGGTACCATTGTCGATCATCTTAGATAGGGACCCGAGATTCACTTCGAGATTTTGGAAGAAACGACAAGAGGCTTTGGGTACAAGGTTGAGCTTTAGTACAGCTTTTCTCCTGCAGACTGATGGTCAGTCTGAGCTAACGATTCAGATTCTTGAGGACATGTTATGGTGTTACGTTCTTGAGTTTTAGGGTAGCTGGGAAAAATACTTACCCTTGGTGGAGGTTGCCTACAACAATAGTTTCTAGACAAGTTTGAGAATGGCACCTTATGAAGCATTTTATGGCCGAAAGTGCTGAACTCCATTGTATTGGTCAAAACTCAAAGAACACCAGATTCACGGAGTTTACTTAATCAAGAAAACTAAAGAAAAAGTTAGGGTGATACGTGATTTCTTAAAAGCAGTATCGATAGGAAAAAGTCGTATGCTGATTTGAAAAAAAAAAAGAGATTGAGTTTCAAGTTGGAGATAAAGTATTCTTAAAAGTGTCTCCATGGAAAAATATTTTGAGATTTGGCCAAAAAGGCGAATTGAGTCTGTGGTTTATTGAACCCTATAAGATTATTGAGAGAGCTGGACCATTAGCCTACCAATTAGCCTTACCACCCAAATTGGAAACGATTCATGACGTATTCCATGTATCCATGTTGTGAAGATATAGATCAGACCCCTCCCACGTGATTTCATCAGTGGAAGTTTGTAACATCCCAGACCCGTAATCGACATCGAATTAGGGTTACGAGTCATTACCAAAAAGACAGAACATTTCGGTCCAATTCAAAATCATAGATATCATATAACATCATTTCACAAGCAATCATCTCTTAAGATGGCCTACGAGAACTAAAATATACTTTTAAGAAAGGTCTGGACTAAAACGAACACATTCAGAATTTTCAGAACTTGACCAACTCTTTCAAAACTATTAAAGTCACACGCCCGTGTGACTAAGCCGTGTGACACACACGGGCACCAGACACGCCAATATGATCTAACCGTTCCAAAAGGAGGTCCTATACTGACTTTTTCACACAGCCAACAGACACGGCCGTGTGGTACTTAGCTAGATACTGACTTAAGCCCACGGCCATATGACACACCCGTGTGCTATAGCCATGTAGATCTTAAGAGGTTACTGATTTTCTTACACGGCTACAAGGCACGCTCGTGTTTCTTGACCGTGTGGCACAATGCAGGCTTGGTTTAAGTCGTCTAGCCACCCCTATATGGGTCTTTCCTACTAGCAAGGTTAAACATTCATACAACAATTTTCAACCAATTCCATGCTCAAAACATGCTTCATACAACTAAATCATCATCATTCAACAACCCATTCAAAATCATAACAAAACTTATACCATTTGCTAGCCAACTCTCATGGCATAACATATATTTACAAATCAAAACTTAATATATAGACTTTCTCGCCTATACATGCCATACTTTAAAATATTTATACTTTCATAAGTACCAAAATGAGATCGATAGTGTGGTGACAATACTCGACTATCCCCGAGCCTTCAATAGCTACGATAACTGTAAAACAAACAGTAAACACATAGAGTAAGCTATAAAGAGCTTAGTAAGCCAAATACAATTGGTCTAACTACTAAAGCTTATAAGTACAATTCAACCATAAAGATTCATAACCATTTCATAGAATAATTCATAAACTTAACCATGCTCCTTTGTTTGCATATATGTCATGCTTCATTTCCATACATATTTCATAGAGACAGAGTTTTTCATATTCAGAAATTTAGTACGATACAAACGTACCTGCATAGATTATACATTTCATATACTCAAACTCAAATTTCGTATGCTATCATCAGACGAGTTAGAAACGATATAGATGTTCATAAACAAGTACAATGCCGAAGTCCCAGACGTGGTCTTACATGTAATTCTATATCAATGCCTCTGTCCCAGACAGGGTCTTACACGAAATCAGATACGATGTCAATGTCCCAGACATGATCTTATACGGAAATCTCAATCGAAGCTTGTGTCCCAAACGCAGTCTTACACGATGTCTCAGACAGATGTTAACTTTTCTTAGAAATATATAGAGCTTTTCAGATATTAACATATTATCATACTTTACTCCAAAGATATTCATCAGGCACTCAAGGCCATTCAATGCAGATTATAGTTTATATGTGCAGAATTTATTTCAATTAACATGTAATTGTAATTTGACTTACCTCGGACGGATTTCGGATAAAACGAGTCGACTATTCAACTATTTTGGACTTCCCCCGATCAAGTCCGATTTCCTTTGTTCTTGATCTAATACAATACAAATTCAACCATTCAATCATTCATTTCATTCAATATAATCCATATACACATATTTAGGGCACTTTGCACTTTAGCCCTTACATTTTCACACTTTGACAATTTAGTCCATTTGTCATAAAACCACAAATATGCAAAATTTCTTTGCAACAAGGGCTAGCCGAATTTTCATGGCTTCTATATAAGCCGAAACAACATGTTTAATTCATAATTTAGTTCTTCAAAACCTCATTTACAAAATTTAACCCAAATAGCTGAATTTCATCAAAACTCAAAGACAAAACTTATGAACCATCTACTTATGAACCATCTACCAAGCCTTCATAATTCATTCAAAAGCATCACAAAACTCATTATATCAACAATGGCATTTCATGAAATCTTTAACAGAAACAAAAATTTAGACATGGGTTTTGAAGAACACGAAGCAACGATCACAGAAACGTAAAAATTATCAAAAATCGAACAAATTTCATACCTTAATTTAGCTACCAAACTGCCGAATATACAAAAGCTTCAAACCCTTCTTTCTTTGGCTGATTTTCAGCTAATATTCATGATAATAAGCCATCTTTTTGTTTTCATTTTATTATAATAAGCATTATAATCACCTTTTACCGTTTTGCCCTTAATGATATAACATTAAATTCACCAACTACATGACCATTTTTGTCCAACATTAAAAAAATGGTAAATTTGACATGCAAGGATTTTTATTTTAAAAGCCAAGCCAAATAGGTGCTTTAGCATCTAGGACTCAACTTTTACACTTTACGCGATTTAATCCTTTTTCATAATTAAGTACAGAAACAGACAAATTAAATCACAGAAATTTCACAGATGTAAATTCACATATCACAGGCACAGAAAATAATATTAAAATATTTTTTAGACTCGAATTTGTGGTCCCGAAACCACTATTCTGACTAGGGTTAAAATTGGACTGTTACAAAGTTGATATTAGACCGGACATGACTTATGGTGAAGATCCAATTAAGATTTTGGCTCGAGAAGTCAAACAGTTGAGGAACAAAAATGTTGCCCTGGTAAAAGTGTTCTGGCATATGCATGGAATTGAAGAGGCTACATGCGAACTCGAGGAGGCCATGAAAAGCCAATATTCAAACTTATTTATCGATAAGACTTTCGAGGACGAAAGTCCCTACGAGGGAGAATTGTAACATCTCAAATTAGGGCCTAGTCGGAATAGTGGTTTCAAGATCGCAAATATGACGTAAATTTTTTTATTGTTTTAAGGTTTAGGACATGAAAGTATGCAAGTGTGAATGTTTCAAGAAGAAATTCTAGGTGTAAAGTGTCCAATTGAAAATTAGGGACCAAATTGAATAAATTCAAAAACTTGTGTTCTAGAAGCAATTTGTATGAAATTTCTTTGGATTATTAATTAGGAGGTTTTAAATAGCAATTTTCCCAAATTCTAAGTTTTTGGACAAAAATAGGCATGGATGGAAAATTTTGAAAGTTTAGTAAGGAAGGGCATTTTGGTCATTTAGTAATAAATGAAATAAAAAGGGAAAAACAAATAAACATTCATTCATCTTCTTCCTTGTGGCTACTGGAACTAGGGTTTTGACATTTTCAAGCTTGATACTAAGTGACTCGTACCCTGTTTTTAACGTTCTTCACATTTTTGAGATCCACGTAACATGATCTATCCATTTCTACCTATATTTCAAGCTAGGGTTCATGTCAGGAATTTGACCCATGCATGAGATTGTTGTTCTTTCATGATTTATAGAGGATTATGAAAATTAAATGTTAGACGAACGTCTTTTACTAGATGATTTTTCATGAAAACACAAAAAATAGACCTATTTGTAAAAGGTATAAAATGGGTGGTAGAAATGTGAAATAGAGGAAAATATGGGCTAGTATGAACTTAGAATAGATTTGGCTCTGCTAGGATAACCAAGGAAATACATGCATTTCGTTTTACGAGCGTTAGGACTAAATTGTAAAAATGTGAAAGGTTAGGGGTAAAATAGTCATTTTTCCCAAGAGTGAATTTCAAGGATGAATTTGAATAATGTGATAGAATAATAATTTATTTTGTTTATATAGACCCCGAGAGACCAATTTCGGAGGTCGACCGTGGAAAACAAAAGGTTTCGGAGTAATCGAAATCCAAATCCGAAACATCTTCCAGGTAAGTTTGTGTAACTCGAATGCATACTTCTTAATATTTAAAGTGTATGCTCTTTGATGTTTTGAAATTTTGATATTCATGGTATAATAATTCATGTTGTATGAATATAATGATGAAAAGAGGACTAAAAGTCCTGGTTAAATGAAAAGGATGTCCGATGGATTTCCTTAAAAAAGAATTGACAGTAAAAAGGATCTAGCCTGGACGGGTGTTCCTTATGTGAACTAGCCTCCAGAAGAATATATGTTTAAATGGACTTAGCCCGGACGGGTAATCTGAACTAGGATTTGAATTTAGCCTGTACTGGTAATTCAGATCCGAACTCATTACAGTAGTTGTCGTTGTAGGGGATTTAGCCTGGACTGGTAATCTCGACATTATTCTATGAGTTTATAATACGGGGGATTTAGCCTAGACTGCTAATCTTGCCGTAAGGATTGAGGTTCGTGGGAGTGCGTTCGCTAAAATGGTTACTAACATGAATTGACAATAAATGATTTAGTACGCTATAAGTGTACTATAGAATATCCATCGAGAATCCGAGGAATTCAACGAGATTAATATGGGAAAACAGAATTGGAATGCTTGTAATGTTGAGCCCATCTAAGACTATTATTGTCATGTATTGTTATGTGACTAACTTCATGTTGGGTGCATGTGATAGGAAAAATATCCTTTTCTTGATGCATTGGTAAATTATGTAGTTGTATGTTAAAATAACCGATAAGTTTACTTTCTCGTTATACGAACTTACTAAGCATGTCAATGCTTACCCCGTTTTATTTTCCCTGTCTTTTAGAGCTTGTGGACTCGTGAAGGTTGGAAGACGGTTGGAGCGTTGGTCACACTATCGACAAGTCTCATTTTGGTATAAAGAACTTTTATTTTGTTATAATGGCATGTATAGGGCTTTATTATTAATTTTTTATAAGTATCATTTGGTTAGCCAAAGTAATGGCTTATGAAGATATGCTAATTCATTTTGCATATGGCCATGAAATATGGCTCATATTGATTATTGGGTTGAAATCCTTAAATATTGTTACATGCATTAGATGTGTTATTACTTTCGTGGTGTGTGCCAAATGGTTGATATAATATGGAAGTCATGTTTGATGGATAAATGATGTCAATTGGTATGGTCACTATATTAATAAAGGTAAAGAAATGTATTGAATAAACTTAACAAATCAAGGAGTCCCAAATTAGGTAAACTTGTTATGAATATATCATGCATGAGTTTAAGCTATGGATGTCAAAGTAACCCTTTTATGCCATGTTAACCACTATGGGCATATGAGTGTATGTTGGGGTTGTCAAAGGTGACAAGAGGGCTTGGAAAATTAGCCTCAAAGTTGTCCACACGGGTAGACACACGGCATGTGTCTAGGCCGTGTGTAACACACGGTCCGCCCATGGATGTGTAGTTCGGCCGTGTGTCCCCTGCACCCTAGTTTTACAAGTCAGTATGCATGGTAGTAAACACACGGGGAGAGACACGGTCGTGTGTCTCAGCCGTGTAGAGGACACGGCCTTAGGACATGGGTGTGTGCCCAAGCCATATGAAATCTACACCTTAAATGCGAAAATTAAATTTGCCACACGGCCTAGCACACGGGCGTGTGACTTGGCCGTGTGATATTAAATTTATGCTGACATCATAAACAGAGAGTTACACGGCCTGGGGACACGGGCGTGTCAAGGGCACACGGGCGTGTGTATCCTTGTGTCTACACGAGCGTGTGACCCTATTTTAATAATTTTTTTTCTAAAGTTCACGATTTAGTCCTGAACCATCCCTGCTAGGCCTCGTAGGCCCATATAAGGGACGATATGCATGTTCTTAAAAAAATTTTAAATTTGAACAAAATTTTATGGCTTGGTTTTACATAGTAGTGTATGTTCGAGTCTGGTAATGCCCTGTATCCTGTCTCGGTGTTGGAAACGAATAAAAGGTGTTACAGTTGTACTTTTGCAGCCATTTTGATGGAATAAAATACTTGACAATCTTTTTCTTGTTCACTTTTTAACTTAATGAAATCTCATGTTTAAATTTGAAATTTTAGACTCGATTATATATCATGTTGAAATTGTATGTTTGATAAGCTTTTTTATTTGCTATGCTTCTAGCTATGTGCTTGTAAGAAACATGCTTAAGGGTCATCTTTTATTTGTCTTTTGTTTGCTTTTTTTCTTACATGTGTCTTTATATTGCCCGAGAACAAGCAATAACTTAAGTGTGGAGGAGTTTGATCTGCCACAATTCATTTGGGCAAATTAGATCCTTTACTACACTTAAGGAGCTTGTTTTTTAGGAATTAGCTAATGCTTTCATTAAGTTTTCATTCCAAGCATCTAGTTAATAAATGGAGTAATTAAGAGCGTTTTATGACCTTTTACGTCGATTCGGGCCTAAGGGAGGATCAAGATGTTGGTTGAGGATGCAAGTGACCGTCTATGAAGGAGTGACCATTTGTAGTAAAAATATAACACCAAAAATATAAGAATTTAGTATGGTAGTCTCTGTAAGATCACGAGTCAAAAAATTTAATATATTTTAGTACAACGAAATACTTGGAAGTATTCCAAGGATCGTATTTGAGGGAGGATGGAATAAATTATGAAAATATTTTTACAATAATAAGTATAATTAATAGTAATTAATTCCTATATTACGATGAACCATAAAATAAATTAATTAGATAAAAATAAATAACGAAAATAAATAAATAAGAAAAATAAACAAATAAAAATCAATAGACCAATCAGGAAGATTAACTCGCTCCAGGATTTATAATTAACTTCAAGTTAAGGTTTTGTGTAACAACCCGATTTAGACCCTAATCAGAATGGTGGTTTCGGGACTACGAATCCGAGTCAAAAAAATATTTTTAAATTATTTTCCGTGTTTATTTTGTGTGAATTTATATATGTGAAATTTTCGTGATTTAATTTTGTCGTTTAGGTGTCCGGTTAAATAAAAGGACTTAATCGTGTAAATAGAAAATTGAGTAGTTTAATTTGTAAAGGGCTTATCTGTTAATGGCTTTCTAAAAGGGAGTATTTATGTTGAAAATAACCCATTTACACATTGTTTGGACTGTAAAAGACATGCATTATGAGGTTTTATTATTATTTGATTAAGGTTAAATATGTAAACTAAACTTTAAATTATAATAAGTTATAGTATATGTCATAAAACAGAAAAATAAGACATGTTCATCCATTTTTATTTTGACCGAAACTAAGAACAAAAGAAAAGAAAAAAAGAAACCTAGGGTTCGGCCATTTCTAAGATCAATCAAGGTACGTGTTTAACTCGATTTTTGATAATTTCTACGTTTTTTAGATCGTTGCTTCTAGTACTACAAAACCCATGCTTGAATTTTTGATTCTGATGAATATTTTGAGTTGAGCCATTGTTGATAGCTTGTGATTTTTGTGGTTTGATGATGAAAAATGAAAGATATGTTTTAGATTAACATGTTTTGTATTGAAGTTTTTGATGATTTTGAGTAATTGGGACTTAATTACAAAAATAATAATTTGAGGGACTAAAATGTGAAATAAATGAAATATATGGACTTGTATGGTAATGGGTAAGATTCGGCCAAACTTGGGTAATTGGAAATTTTATGTATTTTGTGCAATAGGGACTAAATTGTAAAAATTGTAAATGTCAAGGGTAAAATGGTAATTTTCCCATTTATGTGTTTTTGGACTAAATTGAATAAAATTATGTTCAAATGAGCTTAATTTGAATATGTTTAGATCAAGAACCAAAGAAATCGGGTTTGGACCGTGGGAAAACGAAAGTTGCCGACTAACAGTCTCGTCCAGTTTTACGACGTCCAAGGTAAGTTTATAAGCAAATAGACGTGTTTATTGATAGTTTAATGTTATAATTACATTCTGTTATGAAATGTTATAATTAAATTATGCTATGGTCGAATATGTTAAATTTGGCTATGACATTTTCGAGTTCGACTCGACCGAGATACGACGTCTGAATGCCCTGTTTGAACCTTAGGAATAGCTAGGATACTTATGTCATGACATAGGATTCTGATATATGTGTGCGAGTAAGTCCATGGCATTGATTTGTGATTTTGATATGAGTTTGCGAGTAAGACCCTGTCTAGGACAGTGACATCGATATGTGGTTACATGTAAGACCACGTCTGGGACTTCGACATTGTACAATTTATGTGATTATCCGAGTGTCCTATCCAATTCCGAATGGTTCATTGGGCAAAGGTAAATCTTGATCAGATGTGTAAATAAGCTAAAGGACCAGATATGGTTAGCTTGTTAGGTATTGATAATAAGGTATGTGTGAGACTTGAAAGTTGGTAAGTTTAAAGTGATACAAAGAATAAATATTTATGAATTAAGCAAGTATATTCGGTTTGAACAAATGGTATGGGTATTATGGAATTAATTTTGGATATGAATATATAAATGTGTGATCATATGTGTGTTCGGATATATAAGTAGTATATGTATATAAAGTTATAGTTGGATTCTTTAGCTTATGTGAATTGGTAATTATGTGTTTGATTGTGTAATGATATTTTTAACTTAGAAAGTTAATTGATATTCAGTCAATATGATGGTGGAAGCATTCGGCCATATAAAATTATGTATGAAAATATAATTATTTCACTTTGTAAGTCGGGAGTTAAGTTTGGTAATGTTAATATAACACGGTTTAATTTAAAATGAATTGGATTATATCTTGAAAATTGTTTATTTGATTCTGACTTACTAAGCTATATTAGCTTACTCTGTGTATTTATGTTACTTTATTTTATAGATTTTGGATTCAAGTTACAAGCTCGGGGATCGTCAGCAAAGTCTATCACACTATCGACCATTTTTTGGTATTAATAAGTTACACTATAGAACTATGGCATGTATAGGTTGAATTATATTTTGAGAATGCCGAATGTTAGTTATGTGTATAAGCCATGTGAAAATGGCTAGGCTTTTATCTTTAAAATTTAGCTATATTAAGTTCGGTTTATATTCACTTTGGTTTTATAGGTATGTGCCATGTATGTATAATGTTTGCATTAGGTACTACATGTGCTGAAAAATGGTTGCTTGCTATGTCTCAATTCGGTTTTCCATGCTTTAGATTAAATATTCATTGAGTTTGATTATTGGTAAATATTGAGTATGCTACGTGGATAAATATGGTTGATTATTTGATATGAATTTTATGTCAAAGGTGGCCTTTGCTTTAGGTAAGTTATATATATGATATATGTGCTTCATTTATAGGTTCGGCTATGGTTTATTAGAATTATACATATATGATTGCTTTTTGGTTTATTTAATACGTTTATATGAGTAACTTGATTATTATGAAATTTCAGTATGAGCTAGGTTAAGGATAATAATATGTGAACAAAGTTTATGATGTCTAAATAAAGATTAACATTTCTGTTATTACGTAAGTTAGTTAGACATGTTAACTAATATATATATACATTAAGAATATCTCTTAATGATGTGAGCTTAAAATAGTTTGAATTTACTAAAATCAAATGTAATGAAAAGAAAACTAATGAATAAATGGTATGTGTAAATATCGATGATTAATTATTATTAATAAAGTATATAGAAGTGCATGACTATTGCCGTGTGAATGTTTTAAATTAGTAATAAGAGAAAAGGTATGCAAGACTAAATTGCCTATGATCCATGTTGTATAAATAAGTGATATAAGATGTGAAATGTGTCTTACTAAATCACAAGCATGTGTATATGATTTAACGGCTACATTTATAATTACACAGATGGTAAGAAGATATGTTTAACCAGGATGAGGATAGTTAATGTTGTACTATTAAATGTATTACATGCTGATAGTAATAAGTTGAAATTTGTTGTGACTTGTTTGTACAAGGTGTAAATTGATGTATGTTCTGAAATGTGAATTGAATGTATTTTATTTATAAACGAGATTGACTTGAGTGTTTATATATATATATTGTAACACCCCTATCCCGTAACCGTCGCCGGAATAGGTAAGGGGCATTACTGGACTTGTAACTCATGTCAGAATAGTAAAATTTTGAACTTTTCTTGAAATAAAGATCATTCATTTAAATAAGTACTAAGCACAGCCAGGGATAAAATTTAAACTTCTCTAAGTAAACATTCAAAAAATGCAATTTTCGCATGGCTTATATACATTAACCAAAAATATTCTTCCGCCACTAGTCTATTCTATACATGCCATAAAATAATTCTAAACATAACAGTAACAAGCAGTGGATATTGATAGTGTGACTAGTTGCTGACGATCCCCGAGCCTGTAGCTTCGCAATGAGATCTATAAAATAGAGAAAACAAAGTAAACGGAGTAAGCATTACTATGCTTAGTAAGTTTTAAGCAGTGACAACAGATAACAATCAAATTATAACATAGTTGTTCATATTTTTATTTCACTCTTCCTTCGGGCATACCATCCCTTTACCGAATATGCACATCTCATCATATATAATAGGCAGATAAACTTTCACATAAAAGTGAGCTCATGTGACATAGATATATTGTATGATTTCACATATCCTCTCACACTGATCCGAAGTCACATAATCATAGGAATAGTCTCACAGATTACTCTCATATGCATCACATAACTACCTTATGATTTAGTTCAAATCAAGCTCACATATAAACTTGGAGTACATACCTGTTTAACCTTTCGCATTGAATATATTTATATGCAATTCTTATTACGAAGTCTTATAGCTCTAACCTCTACTCGGATTATCGGCGAGACCTTTAGCTCAGACGAAATCTCCACATGAAGTTATCGGGTCTTACCCGGACAAAATCTCCACACGTAGTCATCGGGTCTTACCCGGACATAATCTCCACACGTAGTCATCGGGTCTTACCCGGAATATATTTCCAAGTTTCATGTACATTTAATCACATGTTACAACATTCACATCGACTGTCATATTTGTAATTCATTTGCCTCATCCAAAAATGAAATAATACACACCTTTCACCGTTTGTCATTTGGCCACAATATATATATACACATCTCGTACATATCTCACATTAGCCATTTGGCTTTACCACATATCCATCTCATACACGTTTCGCATTAGCCATTCGGCCTTACCACATATATTCATGTTCACATTCATCACATTGGCCATTCGGCCTTATCTCATATATGCATGTTCACATTCATCACATTGGCCATTCGGCCTTATCACACATACGCATGTTCACATTCATCACATTGGCCATTCGGCCTTATCACACATACGCATGTTCACATTCATCACATTGGCCATTCGGCCTTATCACGCATATATATACAGGTTCACATTCATCACATTGGCCATACGGCCTTATCACACATACGCATGTTCACATTCATCACATTGGCCATTCGGCCTTATCACACATATATATACGGGTTCACATTCATCACATTGGCCATTCGGCCTTATCACACATACGCATGTTCACATCCATCACATAAAATCCTAAATCAAAATATAAATTTTCATGTATTCACATCACAATTATCCAAATATACTTCACATACCACATATACTTTCACGTATACACACTGTCTTGGCTGAATCTACATCTATCATTTTCCAATATCACAATTTAGAATTCACGTATGGGTTTAATCAATAGCTTATGAGCAACTAAAACAAGTTTATCAAGGTTTACAACATAATCTCAAATTCAGCACAAGCTGTTTTTCCTGAGCAATAGTCACTAAATTATTTATAACTGGAGCTACAAAACTCCAAATCACTTTCCGTTAAATTTTCCTGAATATAGACTTGTATATTTTCCATCTATAAAATTTCCAGAATTTTAGGTTTGGCCAATCAATACCATATTTTTCTTAAAATTTCCCCTGTTTCACTGTTTGACGAATCTGACCACTCTTCACTACGAATCAAATTTCTCATTGTACAGAATTCAAAATATGTTCTATTTGATTTCATTTCAAACTAGACTCATTAAGGAGTCTAAACATATAAATTTTATCTTGTAACCATTTTTGTAAAAATTATAGTGATTTTCTAAATACAGGACAGGGGATTTCGAAGTCATTCTGACACTGTCTCACACAACTTTAAATATCTCTTTATAGGAAATTTCTTTGCTTACACGGTCTCTTTTATAAGAAACTAGACTAATTAATCTTTGATTACATATTTTATTCAGCCTATATTCCACACCAAAAATTTATAGTGATTTTCTAAAATCACGTTACGGCTGCTGTCCTAAGCAAATTATTGCAATTTGCTCTTAAATTTCCAAGTCCAAACACTTATGAACTTACCATTTGAGTTTAAGACATATCATGGCCACATCATATCTTATTAAATCAACTCATTATGTCCTATTATGATTGAATTTACTCAACGTTTAATCACTTAAAACTTACCTCGGAAGTGGTCGACGACTAGATATCCACGGCTATTCGTTTACTTTCTCTTTTCCCCTATCCGACTTTGATCCTCTTTGCTCTTAAGCTTAAGTAAAACAATAGATTTGCTTAAGTACTTAACTAATATTATTCACTTAACAATCACATTTGGCAATCACATATCATTTAATCTACATCTAAAACAATAGATTTCAATATGTATCATATTTAATAAAACATGCCATGATTCGATTTCATGCTTATTTAATTTATATCTAATTCACATTCTAAATAAAAGTTTATCAAGCTTCCATCTTCATTTAACTATGTACCATTTAGAACTATCAATACTTTACACCCTTTAACAAATTATAATCAATTGCCAAATGCATCTTTGACAATTTAAACCACACAACTCAAATTCTTACAATTTAAGCTTAGAAATTTCTATTCATGTAAATTTTAGCAACATGGAGTCCATTAAACACTCCAAAATTCCATTTGAACAACAATTGTTCAACCTTCTAGCATAATTTCAATCTGGACAGCAAGCATTATTTAACATTCAGGCTGTTTTATTAGACCATCCTAATAGCTTAATTAACACCAATTTATAGCCCCTTGAACAATGAATTAAACCCATACGACTAGCAACAAAAACTAATATTTAACAACCATTGTTTTCTTTTATTTCAAACATGCAGCAGACCAATTCCTCCACATATTACAGCACATTCAAATCAGAATTTACATGCTGGAACAATTTGTTTTCAAGCTGAAGTTTCCAGCAGTCATTTATGCATTTAATTGTCACATTGTTACGTCACTACTAACAACTGAAACTTAGTAAGAATAACATAATATTTTAGCTATTAGACTCAATTTATCAACCCCTAATCGGCATGAAAGTAGAACCATTAATTTGTTCGAATTTTGGACAGCATAATAAAGGCACAAAATTGGACAGTAGTAATTTTTTACAACTAATCAAAGAGCTTTTCTTTTTACAACCCGCATCCATGCCTTCCAACCACAATCCATCATCATTTTTCTTTACAAAAAAGTTAAAGATAGAGGGGAGCTTAGAAAACTTACCAACTTAGGATACAACTCTTAAACAAGCTAAATCCTTAGTTTCCTTCAACATGCAAACTGTCTCCATTTTTCTTTTTGTTGCAGCCCTCTTCCTCTTCTTCGATGGATTACCGAGTTACTTGAAATTTCAGCTACCTAACTAGCTAAAATCATAGTTTTTCCTCCTTCTAGCCATCTTCTAAGCCAAAAATTAAAGCAACCAAACTTTCTTCTTCCTCCCTCAAGTCACGGCAATGGAGGAGCAACCTAGCTAATTTTTTTGTTTCTCCCCTACTAACCACTATTATTTTATTACCCATGTTCTTTATTTTATTATTTCTAACATAAAACACTAACATAAAATGTTTATAATACATTTCATCCCATAGCATGGCCGGCCACTACTTGTCATAGGTGGAAATTTGACATGCAAACCCATTATTTTCATAACATGCACTAATAGATCCTTATAGATTAACCCATCACATTTCAAAGTGTCACACATAAGTCCTATTACTAAAATTCACTTTCAATTAACAAAATTCAAACATGAAATTTTCACACATGCATATATACATATAATAAGCATCAAGTATGACGGTTAATTATTTTTATGACTCGGTTTTGTGGTCCCGAAACCACTTTTCGACTAGGGTCACATTAGGGGTGTCACAACTCTTCCCCCCTTTAGGGATTTTCGTCCTCGAAAATTTCTACCGATGCATAGTTTAGGATAACGTCCTCTTATTGAATTATATCCATATAAACATTAGCTCATCGATAGCAATTGTAATTCATTACTGATTTCGCATCGATCTATAAAATCATTTTCTTATCTTAAAACAAATACATAAACATTTCTACAAGTATGCACATATATCTCATTTTCTTGATTGATAAGCAATAATCACTTAATTTAATTTACAAATGCATTTCAAACACATATTAAGCACATATTAACATGTATAATTCACATCATCAACCCACATATTTGTAACCCACATTTTCATTCATGTATAAGCTGTGACCTGACCGAAAGTACACATATACTCAAACATCCCAATAAATATCCTTTATAACTCCATCATATCTCACTATTCAACTTAACCTATTTCCAACAGAAAATCGACTTCCCCATACCTGAACATTGAATTCATTTAGCACATTCAACCACCGTTAACGATACCCATATACAATCGATTTGGCATAAAGCCTCATATAGTATACCGGCATGGGATTTATTTTAGCACATAACCCATATATCCAAACTTATCAGCATTCATAAATTTTTTTTACAGACTTTCAAATGTCGAACTTAATCGAAATAATTTCTTGAACATGATTAACAAAAATAGGGGTCATTTAGCAATAGCACATATGACTTCATATACCAAGCATCCCAAAAACTAAATCTGTAACACATTTATAACATGAATTCATTTCTTAACAACATATCCACCATTTTAAATCAATGCCTTCGTTCCATACGAGGTCTTACATGAATCTTGTTTTACTCACTTAATGTCTACTGACCGATCTCGCACACATAGTGCTCGGTTGAAGAACTCGCACTCTCAGTTCCTCTAATCATTTGCACACATAGTGCCCCTATTCATTTGTTGTTACACATTGAAATGACTTAACCAAGTCTATAAACATCATGTATGTACACCTTTAAACATATCCTTTCATTTAAATTTGAATTCGTATAGAAATGAACATTTAAACTTTGCTCAAATTACCGGCACGAAACCTACTAGGCACGAAGGCCCGAATACACATCACCAGCATGATTGCTCTTCGGGACCTAGCCCGAATATAACACCAGCACGAATGCTCTTCGGGACTTAACCCTGGTATAACTCTAGCACGAATGCTCTTCGAGACTTGGCCCGGGTATATCACTAGCACGAATGCTCCTCGGGACTTAGCCCAGATATATCACTAGCACGAATGCTCCTCGGGACTTAGCCCGGATATATCACTAGCACGAATGCTCCTCGGGACTTAGCCCGGGTATATCACTAGCACGAATGCTCCTCGAGACTTAGCCCAGATATATCACTAGCACGAATGCTCCTCGGGACTTAGCCCGGATATATCACTAGCACGAATGCTCTTCGGGACTTAGCCCGGATATATCACTCTCAATTCTCATGTACATATACACATATAGAAATACACATTAGTATATCATTTACATTACTTGAATACAAACACAACATGCTTATCGACCATTCAACTTCCAGTTCCATAGCCACATACAAAAATCACATTTATAGTCATAACACTATTTCAAAATTGCATCACTTATACCCTTATAATTCAATCCAAATCGAAATTCAAATACGAGTACATGATACGTACCTGATCAACTTAATAATTTAGGCATATCTAAGTGAAGTTATATCGCAAATTCTCATAGTCAGAAGCTTGCTACAGCTCGATCGGGATCAAGATTCATTACAATACAGCAAACACATTTTAATAGCCAAAAATCATCACACTATCATTTTATCACTTTATGGCATGTATAAATAGACTCACGCGTGCTACGTTAGTCCTAGAATCGACTAAACCGTAGCTCTGATACCAATAAAAGGTAACACCCCTATCCCGTAACCGTCGCCGGAATAGGTAAGGGGCATTACCGGACTTGTAACTCATGTCAGAACTGTAAAATTTTGAACTTTTTCTTGAAATAAAGATCATTCATTTAAATAAGTACTAAGCACAGCCAGGGATAAAATTTAAACTTCTCTAAGTAAACATTCAAAAGATGCCATTTTCGCATGGCTTATATACATTAACCAAAAATATTCTTCCGCCACTAGTCTATTCTATACATGCCATAAAATAATTCTAAACATAACAGTAACAAGAAGTGGATAGTGATAGTGTGACTAGTTGCTGACAATCCCCGAGCCTGTAGCTTCGCAATGAGATCTATAAAATAGAGAAAACAAAGTAAACGGAGTAAGCATTACAATGCTTAGTAAGTTTTAAGCAGTGACAACAGATAACAATCAAATTATAACATAGTTGTTCATATTTTATTTCACTCTTCCTTCGGGCATACCATCCCTTTACCGAATATGCACATCTCATCATATACAATAGGCAGATAAACTTTCACATAAAAGTGAGCTCATGTGACATAGATATATCGTATGATTTCACATAACCTCTCACACTGATCCGATGTCACATAATCATAGGAATAGTCTCATAGATTGCTCTCGTATGCATCACATAACTACCTTATGATTTAGTGCAAATCAAGCTCACATATAAACTTGGAGTACATACCTGTTTAACCTTTCGCATTGAATATATTTATATGCAATTCTTATTACGAAGTCTTATAGCTCTAACCTCTACTCGGATTATCGGTGAGACCTTTAGCTCAGACGAAATCTCCACATGAAGTTATCGGGTCTTACCCGGACAAAATCTCCACACGTAGTCATCGGGTCTTACCCGGACATAATCTCCACACGTAGTCATCGGGTCTTACCCGGAATATATTTCCAAGTTTCATGTACATTTAATCACATGTTACAACATTCACATCGACTGTCATATTTGTAATTCATTTGCCTCATCCAAAAATCTAATAATACACACCTTTCACCGTTTGTCATTTGGCAACAATATATATATACACATCTCGTACATATCTCACATTAGCCATTTGGCTTTACCACATATCCATCTCATACACGTTTCGCATTAGCCATTCGGCCTTACCACATATATTCATGTTCACATTCATCACATTGGCCATTCGGCCTTATCTCATATATGCATGTTCACATTCATCACATTGGCCATTCGGCCTTATCACACATACGTATGTTCACATTCATCACATTGGCCATTCGGCCTTATCACACATATATATACGGGTTCACATTCATCACATTGGCCATTCGGCCTTATCACACATACGCATGTTCACATCCATCACATAAAATCCTAAATCAAAATATAAATTTTCATGTATTCACATCACAATTATCCAAATATACTTCACATACCACATATACTTTCACGTATACACACTGTCTTGGCTGAATCTACATCTATCATTTTCCAATATCACAATTTAGAATTCACGTATGGGTTTAATCAATAGCTTATGAGCAACTAAAACAAGTTTATCAAGGTTTACAACATAATCTCAAATTCAGCACAAGCTGTTTTTCCTGAGCAATAGTCACTAAATTATTTATAACTGGAGCTACAAAACTCCAAATCAGTTTCTGTTAATTTTTCCTGAATATAGACTCGTATATCTTCCATCCATAAAATTTCCAGAATTTTAGGTTTGGCCAATCAATACCAGATTTTTCTTAAAGTTTCCCCTATTTCACTGTTTGACTAATCTGACCACTCTTCACTACGAATCAAATTTCTCATTGTACAGAATTCAAAATATGTTCTATTTGATTTCATTTGAAACTAGACTCATTAAGGAGTCTAAGCATATAAATTTTATCTTGTAACCATTTTTGTAAAAATTATAGTGATTTTCTAAATACAGGATAGGGGATTTCGGAGTCATTCTGACACTGTCTCACACAACTTTAAATATCTCTTTATAGGAAATTTCTTTGCTTACACGGTCTCTTTTATAAGAAACTAGACTAATTAATCTTTGATTACATATTTTATTCAGCCTATAATTCCACACCAAAAATTTATAGTGATTTTCTAAAATCACGTTACGGCTGCTGTCCTAAGCAAATTATTGCAATTTGCTCTTACATTTCCAAGTCCAAACGCTTATGAACTTACCATTTGAGTTTAAGACATATCATGGCCACATCATATCTTATTAAATCAACTCATTATGTCCAACTATGATTGAATTTACTCAACGTTTAATCACTTAAAACTTACCTCGGAAGTGGCCGACGACTAGATATCCACGGCTATTCGTTTACTTTCTCTTTTCCCCTATCCGACTTTGATCCTCTTTGCTCTTAAGCTTAAGTAAAACAATAGATTTGCTTAAGTACTTAACTAATATTATTCACTTAACAATCACATTTGGCAATCACATATCATTTAATCTACATCTAAAACAATAGATTTCAATATGTATCATATTTAATAAAACATGCCATGATTCGATTTCATGCTTATTTAATTTATATCTAATTCACATTCTAAATAAAAGTTTATCAAGCTTCCATCTTCATTTAACTATGTACCATTTAGAACTATCAATACTTTACACCCTTTAACAAATTATAATCAATTGCCAAATGCATCTTTGACAATTTAAACCACACAACTCAAATTCTTACAATTTAAGCTTAGAAATTTCTATTCATGTAAATTTTAGCAACATGGAGTCCATTAAACACTCCAAAATTCCATTTGAACAACAATTGTTCAACCTTCTAGCATAATTTCAATCTGGACAGCAAGCATTATTTAACATTCAGGCTGTTTTATTAGACCATCCTAATAGCTTAATTAACACCAATTTATAGCCCCTTGAACAATGAATTAAACCCATACGACTAGCAACAAAAACTAATATTTAACAACCATTGTTTTCTTTTATTTCAAACATGCAGCAGACCAATTCCTCCACATATTACAGCACATTCAAATCAGCATTTACATGCTGGAACAATTTGTTTTCAAGCTGGAGTTTCCAGCAGTCATTTATGCATTTAATTGTCACATTGTTACGTCACTACTAACAACTGAAACTTAGTAAGAATAACATAATATTTTAGCTATTAGACTCAATTTATCAACCCCTAATCGGCATGAAAATGGAACCATTAATTTGTTCGAATTTTGGACAGCATAACGAAGGCACAAAATTGGACAGTAGTAATTTTTTACAACTAATCAAAGAGCTTTTCTTTTCTACAACCCGCATCCATGCCTTCCAACCACAATCCATCATCATTTTTCTTTACAACAAAGTTAAAGATAGAGGGGAGCTTAGAAAACTTACCAACTTAGGATACAACACTTAAACAAGCTAAATCCTTAGTTTCCTTCAACATGCAAACTGTCTCCATTTTTCTTTTTGTTGCAGCCCTCTTCCTCTTCTTCGATGGATTACCGAGTTACTTGAAATTTCAGCTACCTAACTAGCTAAAATCATAGTTTTTCCTCCTTCTAGCCATCTTCTAAGCCAAAAATTAAAGCAACCAAACTTTCTTCTTCCTCCCTCAAGTCACGGCAATGGAGGAGCAACCTAGCTAATTTTTTTGTTTCTCCCCTACTAACCACTATTATTTTATTACCCATGTTCTTTATTTTATTATTTCTAACATAAAACACTAACATAAAATGTTTATAATACATTTCATCCCATAGCATGGCCGACCACTACTTGTCATAGGTGGAAATTTGACATGCAAACCCATTATTTTCATAACATGCACTAATAGATCCTTATAGATTAACCCATCACATTTCAAAGTGTCACACATAAGTCCTATTACTAAAATTCACTTTCAATTAACAAAATTCAAACATGAAATTTTCACACATGCATATATACATATAATAAGCATCAAGTATGACGGTTAATTATTTTTATGACTCGGTTTTGTGGTCCCGAAACCACTTTCCGACTAGGGTCACATTAGGGGTGTCACATATATATTAATGAATATATTGAATTTGTGTTTTTGATCGATAGTGCCTTGTATCCTTAATCTGGCGACGGATATTGGTTAGGGGTGTTACATTTTGGGTGGATTAGCTAATAATTAACCAATTATTACTTCTCGGCCTTTAACTAACTAATCAATTGGTTGATACTCACTTATCTTCTGACCACACTTTCTCATCCAGGATAAATTACAATTTACTTGGTTCGACTTATCTCCTGACCTCATCTAGCCTATGATAACTTCCTAAGGTTGTCAAGCCTAGGGATTAAGAACATGTATTCATACCAACTAACCCTCTCGAGAAAACCCTAAATCCTCCATTGATCACATCCCCGTCCACTCATTAATCTCTTCTAAGGGATTTAGCCAAACATGTTATTCATACTTTCAATCTCAATTCAATAAATCATGAGAAGCACATGATTGATTCAGAAGAGAAATGAGATTTGAACAATCATGGATTTGATATCAAATGGGAAATGGGGTAGCAAATTGCTTGTTTGGAATAAAGAAATAAATCGAATGTAAGAAAAAATGAACTAAAATACTTGAATAATATAAATAAACTTTTGGATCAAAACAGATTCCAAGAGGAAAAACAAATAAGTTATAAAAAGTCGAAAGAAAATTAATCTACTCCTACTCTTAAACCACATTAGGGCTTTTGAGTGCGTCCTAGGTCTTTGTATAATGTTGAATGTGTGGACGAAAATAACTTTTTCATACATTGGCAGGAAGTCGACCTGTGTCACTCCATTCATGTCTATGGCATGACACGACATGCAAATTCTGACTTGTGTCGTTCGTTTTTTTGCTTTGACGTCCTAGGAAGCTTGTGCATCACTCGCCCTTTGCTTCAACGTCAATTGGACCTTTAAATCTCCACATATTTTTACTTACCATTTTCTGCACACTTTCACTGCATATTCACATTATAAGCACAACATCGTCACTGTCATTCGGTATGCATAACATACCCAAAATTAACACATTCACAATAGCCATCACAAGTATATATCATATGTCACATTATCACAACTTAATACTCAATTCACATCACATAATAATATATTTTGCGAATTAAAGGACGGCTATAAAAAAGCTTACACTTGAAACTTAGAGTAGGGGTTTAGGCTACTCCTAAGCTCCCAATTAACCCTATAAATCATGTCTACTAGTAGTGATTGTAAACACTCACCATTAAACTAGCTTTCCCTATTTTTTATCTTTACTCGTTGAAGGCTCCAACGATTTCGAATCTTCACCAAACTTAACCACATAGCAAACATAAGTAATTCACAGCTATAGACACACCAAAGCAATCAAAAACCCAGGTCTAAGGTTCCTTCCCCTTAGAACTGAAATTTTCAACTTGCAAATCCAAAACCCAAATATCTTAATTTTTACTCAATCGCTTTGCCTAAAACTGAGTCCAGTCCTAAAATTAATTACGTAAAAAGTATTCTCAATCTTCAAACTACACAAAACTACATAGATTCATGGTTCCAAAATTTCGAGGTACAATGGCGATTTTTATGAAAACTCAATAAAACCTTAGAATTCTTTAACGAAACTTTAATAAAAGTTTAGAAACCTTATAAGCACATCAAAACAAGTTGAAAAACACTTTGAAACATCGTTTTCATTCAAATTCTCGAATTCCACCATTAACGTCCCAAATTTCGACATATATTCATAACTTTTGATTCAATGAATAAAAGCTCAATTTAAAAGGCTAGATTTCATCAAAAACTAATAGGAAAATGAAACATTACCTTCATTTAGATAAAAATGAACGTTTGACAGTCAATCTGAGAAAACCCACAATTTGAACAATAGCTAAATCAATGACATTTTTATATTTTTTTAAAATTCTAGGGAGGTTTAGTGCTTGAGAGATGGTGGAAATTATAAGGATTGAAGTTTGGAAAATCAAGGGATAGCAAAAAGAGGTGAGGGGAACAGCTTTAGTGAGTTTACTGTAGGTGGAGGGAAGGAATAGGTCAATTTTAAACTTTGGTATATTTACCTTTGAGGTACTCCTAATTTTAACCCCTTTTACAAAATAGTCTACATTTTAAAATTAAAGGTCTTTTCTATTTCTTTTTCAAAAATTTTATTAACTTCGTAAAAGCCATCGACGAAGATATTTCTTGTTTACCATGCTTCAAATTTTTGAACACATTTTGAGAGTAAATCCCTAAATTACCCTCGAAACTTCTAGGCCCAATTTTGGGGTGTGACAAAACCAGGTTGAAATAGATGTAAGAGAGGAGTTGGAAAGTGTTCTTCTTCTTGAGGAACTTTTATGGTGTTAAAAGGCAATGTGTGACTTGTTATATCTGGGTGACCATAACACTAAATTTTTCCATAGACGTACGTTCTAGAGGAGGAAACAAGATCGGATTGTCGCTCTGAAAAATAATCTAGGAGATTGGATTTTTTATGAGGAATAACTAAAAAACAAGGCAGTTAAATTTTTTGAGAAGTTATATGGTGAGCATCCAAGACCGATAACAAATTTATTGATTGCGTTTTCCCTTATCTTGAGGACAGAGAGGTCTGATTCCTAAGTAAACCAGTGTCAGACGATGAAATTAAGGCAGCTCTATTTGATTTGGCACCTCTAAAGGCTCCAGTCAATCATGGGTTCCATATACTATTCTATTAGGCTCAGCGGGAGCATGTCGGTGCCTCTATATGTAATTGGGTTAATAGGGTCTTTTCACACTTTCGTCCAATAAGCTTACACTTGATCCTTTACAAACTAGTTATGAAGGTCACTGTCAATCGATTCAAAGTTGTCTTCCAAAATATTATTGCTCCTGAGTAGGTTGACTTCATTGTGTGTAGGAATATCACCAATAACATTATCATCGTAGAGGAGGTTAATTAGAAGAATAGGAAATGGATGGCCATTGAAATTGATCTAGAAAAAGCGTATGATCAAGTGCGTTGGGAGTTCATCGATACGTCTCTCTAGGCAGCAGGTATTCTTAACCTACTCCATAATGTTATTATGTCAGCTATATCAAGTTCTACTATGCAGATTCTATGGAATGAGGTTCCAACTCATAAGTTTCGGCTGACAAGGGTTATCCGTCAAAGAGGTTCGCTGTCACCTTATCTATTTGTCCTGTGTTTGGAGCGATTAAGCCATAATATTTGTTCGTCCATTGACTCTGGTAGATGGTCCCTTATTCATTTGTCTTGAACAGGTCCACCCCTGTCTCATCTTTTTTTTTTTTGCAGATGATTTGATTCTCTTTGGTCAAGCAGAAGAGTATCAAGTTAGGGTAATTAATAAAGTACTAGAGAATTTCTATGAGTTTTTGGGTCACCAGATTAATATGCGAAAAACTAACATTTTTTTTGAAAGGTGTGAAAGAGGACATATGGGCGTTTAAATCTTCGGCTTTTAAGAAGTGTAAAATCTTGGTTCCTATCTAGGAGTTACCCTATTTCATGATAAGGTCACTGACAACACTTCAAGATTTGTTGTTGTTAAGGTGAGTAGTAAGGTTTTTAGTTGGGACGCTAAAAAACTTTCTTTAGCTAGTAGGCCTACTTTGGCACAATCGGTCTTACTTTTAATTTTGAGTTATTTTATGCAGTCAATGATGATACCTAAAGGCTTGTATGATGAAATTGAGCATATGGTCAAACAATTTATTTGGGATCCTCCAATGGTGCAAAAAAGTATGGGTTCAAAGTGGTTTGCCTGAGACGTTAGCGAAAGGGAGATGCTCTTTCTTATAGAAGACCACCTCTAAGGCTTGGCCTCTAATTTGTGAGAAATTACTTTGGTCTGTTAAGGATGGGAGAAGCATCAATTGCTGGTAGGACAATTGGATTTCGAATGTTGGGCCCCTATTTAGACAAATTCCTTCCATTTCTAACGTTGATATAGATTTTTCACTTAATGATATGGTTATGGAGGATGATTTTTGGAATTTGGAACTCTTTCAGTTATGGGTACTTGATGGGATCATTAGTAGGATTATGGGGATTCTGTTGCCCCATTTGACTCTTGAACCTGATAGAATTATTTGGGGGTACTTTGACCTGTTCCTTCTCCCTTTAAAGGTGCCTATAGGAAGCTTTGAGATGGATCATGGAATTCTAAAGAGACAGTTTGCAGTTTCCTTAAAAGTTTCAATGCCCTCAAAGGGTATAGGTCTTGTTCTTAAATAGTGTTTGCTCACTAAAGTGGAAAGTGTGAAGCAGTGCATAGGAAACAATAATGCTCTGGAGTCTGCGAGCATGATTTCAAGGATGTGTGACCTGTCCTTATGGATTATCTTGCGACTAGAGACATTTGGAATGATCTAATTCCAACAAAAAGACTCTCTAGTTTTTTCTCCAAATCTCTTCAAGAGT
Source organism: Gossypium hirsutum (assembly GCF_007990345.1). Lineage (NCBI taxonomy): Eukaryota > Viridiplantae > Streptophyta > Magnoliopsida > Malvales > Malvaceae > Gossypium > Gossypium hirsutum. The sequence continues at coordinate 81,962,997 of NC_053426.1, read as the reverse complement.
GGATGTTGGAGAATCTGCATAATCAACAAACCTTTCGTTTGGGAAGGGTGGATTGGCACTGCCTCTTCAGGATTCTTACTTGGTGCATCTCGAAGAACCGTAATCTTTTCACTTTTCCGAGCATCTCATGGAGTGTTGGTGCAATCATCAAAGAGTCTTACCGTTAGGCAAAGCAGTATGCCTCTGTCTTTAAGGCGTCAACATCTAAGACACAAAAAAGAACCGTTAGTTCACCTTTGACAAGTAATTAGGTGTGATTAAGTACAGGTCTTTTGTTAGGTTCGATGTTGGGTTTGTTGCATCTAGGGGGTTAGTGTGCGATCAAAACGGAAGGTAGATCTTTGGCTTTAATGGATATTTAGGTAGTTGCACTATACTAGATGTTGAACTATGAGGCATATTGGATGGGCTAACACTTATACTAGATCGGGGTTTTAAGAGTGTTCTAATTCAAACTAGCAGACTTGAAACTGTTAACGCCATTCAAGGTAGATCATTTAGAGATTCTAGTTCTTTTTTGGTTAGGAGAATTCACCAGCTCTTAGCATCCATAGGGATATAGAGATTATAATATATTCCTAGAGAAGAAAATGAAATCGTAGATGACCTTGCCAAGATGGTTCAAGGCAAGAGAATATGATTAAGATTGTTTAAGGATCCCCCATGGGAGGGATAGTTTAATTTCTTATATTTGTGTCGCTTTTTCCTTTTCACCACAAAAAATTAACTTTAGATTTTATAAATTGTTTAATATTTTTACAACTCTTTAAATTTTAAATGTGCTATCAATTATAATTACATAGTTAAAAATATTTTAACAACTTTTTGTTAAAATTTAAAAAGAAATCTAAAGATTTTCACTGTAATTGTTTTAAAATATGAATGTGACAATTTCGTGTCAGAGGAAGTGTCACTCTCTTGCCCACCAAATCTGTATGGAGACAATTTCCATATTAAGGGGTGGGAAATTTATTGAAACTTTTATCTGAGTTATGCTGATTATATGGATGATATCTTGTCAATTATGGAAGATCATATTACTTGAAAAATGTTATTTTGGTGATTGGATTGTTCCAAAATTTCTCGAGACAATCCCTCAGATTGTGGACTTTGGATGAATAGTTATTTTGTTGGATGAGCCACCAAGAGTCCTTAATTTATTTTTATGTTATTATTATAATGTATTCTTCTTATGATATTGTTGTTTTAGTGGGATTGTATTAGATCTTCATTTTTAAGCAAGTTTCAAAATTAAAATCTATATATTTGAGAGACTTACCTAAGTGAATGTACAGAAAGTTAAGCACTTAATCTGTTCTTGTGAGAATAATTTTGCATGAGTGCTATATTGATAGTAAAACTTTTTTTGTGGTGGTTTTACTTACTCTATTCACGAGGGGGTGAATATAGTGGTAAGAGTATTGTATCTTCAAAGTACGAGGGTGAGGAAATTTATCACAGTGGGTTTGATTGAGTAGGTTCACTTTTTAATTGTTGAAGAGAGTGCATATTTTTCATTAACATAGGCTTCGCAGACGTAGGAAAATCGAATTGCATAAACAACCTTCTTATGGTCAATTTCTTTACTATCAACCATTTAGTACTTAAAGGAGTGTCCACCATCTTAGGCACCACTTTAATTGTGCAAATTATTTCTTAACAACGGAGAAGACATTTCAATAATCTTATCAATTTGTCTAAATTATGTATCATTTTTTACCTATCAATTGGTTTTGGATATTAATAGTAAAAGTTATCATTATCTATTTTCATTTTAAGAATTTTAGAACTCTTATAGATTTAATTTTGTTTTCAATAAATTAACATAGCAGATTTTTTTACCTTTTTTAAGAATTTTAGAACTCTTTTAAATTTAATATTGTTTTCAATAAATTAACTTACCAGATTTTCTTTTACCTATTTATATCATGTTTGAGTTATCAAAAAAGGTTCACGCTAAAAACCCCTTTCACATTCAAGTGTTAAAAGAGAAATTTTCTACGCATTATGGGATTACTTTTAACAGCTAAATTTACTTTGTTCGATATTTATAATAAAATGTTTGATTGTTGGTAGCTCAACCGAAGGCGCTGGTATTTCTTTGAATTACTAAAACTTTCTTAGACCTCCAAAGATTCCAAGCTAAAAGAGTAAATACTTTTGTTATTAGATTTACTACATGTTATATGTATATATTTTTTTACTATAGATGAAGGGAAAAAATTAGAGAATGATTGAATACTTGTGGGGAGAAAGACTTCCAAGGGAAGTTGTTTATCTTGTGTGTTAAGTTGTTTATTGGTATGAACAAAAAGAGAAATTATTAATCATGACATGAGTTTAGAAACGGATCAAGTTAGAGACAAAATAATGAGTCAGATTGTTGGTAATGAGAAAAGTCAAAATGTTATAAGAATGGGACTTAGGTTTTTTTTTTTTTCATTTTATGTGTTATGTTAGAAAAATAGGTGACCTAAAATCAAGGAAACGGTACCAAGTTGTTAAAACACTTGCGCTAGTTTAGCAATATTTTTAAAAGATGTTTTTAAAAAATATGGTGAAAACGTACTTTTGAAAAATACTTTTGAAAATTTTATTTTAAATTTTAAGTGTTTAGCATTTCTGTCAAAAACTACTTTTGAGAAATAAAATATTTATTTTAGACATGATATTATAAAATAACAAATATGTATTTAAATAATGTTTAAATTAGTTAATATTAGCAAGAATATAAAAATTAATTTATTATAACTTATTGTTAATATTTTAATATATGAAATATTAATTTTAAATATTTCTAAGTAATTAATATTAATTATTTATAAAATTTAATTACAATATATAAACTATATTTTAAATATTTAAATATAATCATTAAATATTTGTAATTAGAGACTAACACAGTATTAAAAAATATTATTTAATTAATGATTTTAACACATTTGTATTATTTTATTTTAAAATACAATTTGAATACATAACCCATATTAGATATTAACATAACATAGAAAACATAAACCTAACAAATTAAAATATTACATGGATTAAAGTTTCGAAGAGGGGTAATATTTATATGCCAAATAAATCATCAAAATTTTACATTAGCATTTACAATTTGAAATGAATTCATTAAACTAGAAGCTATATCATCTCTAATTAATTCCATTTCAAAATCACTTGAATTGTTTGATTCACCACCACTACCATCATCATCACTTTCTCCATCATGCACATCTTCTAGATCAATAATATTATCATATGGCCTATTAATATTTTCGTATTTCATAAAATCTACATCATTTAAACTAACATGTTTTCGGATAAAATTGTGTATTGCCATTGTAGCAACAACGACCATCATTTGTTTTTCAAAACTAGAACTTGGCATATCCCTTAAAATGACCCTTTTTTTTTCAAAACACCAAAAGTTTGTTCAATCACAGTATATAATGATAAATGTGAATAATTGAATATCTCTTATTTACCAGATATCAATATGCCCCTACGAAAGTCAGGTAACTAATATCGCTGACCTTTATATGGTCCAAGATAACCTTTCATTTGAAAATATTCAAAATCAACAAGATAATATTTTCCTACATGTCATAATATAACAAACAAATACTTCAAGAATTGTTTATTTTTTAAAATTATCAATTAAAGAACTTATACTTAATTATTTAAAAAAAGAAAAAAATGAAATATCTTATCATTTGATGGGTGCGAGAATTTGTATTTTAGATCTAGAATTGTATCAAGAAATATTCTAGTGTTAAATTTATAACTTCATACTTCAGAACTCTTAATTATATAAGTTAAGCATATTGTTTTTATAATTGACACCAAAGAATGTTCCAATTAGAATTAATATTGTTATATTTAGATGTATCCATCAGTCCATGCTTATGAATTTTTTCATTTAACAGAAGAAAAGAAAAACAAAGTAAAATAACCTTAATCAAATTAATCATAATTGGTGTATATATAAAATGGGTATAATGAAGCCTTGCTCATAACACTGGTGACGAAGGATGTAGGAACCTTCCTACAGAAATATTTTATGAGGGGAAACAATATATTTTTGTACATTGCATTTGTCCATAATTATTCCGAGCACCCTTTGAAACGAAAGCCACCAGTGGACTCTTGAATAATTCTTACAGGTGGGGAAGCCCTAGGGCTACTTGTCCCAGACTAAAAGATTCACACTATCTACCAAAGTTAATATTTAAAAGAATTATGAAATATGGATTAATCTTTTCTCCCAAAAACTACATATCCAAATTCTTTAAAGCAAAATTACAAATCTTTGTCCATCCAAATTTAATTTTCTGCACAAGTTATGAAAATACCGAAAAGCATATTAATAACATAAAAAATTTTAAACTAAACCAAAATTTTATTTGTTCTCTAAAGAAATTACACAATATAAATTAAAATTAATAAAAGGTAAGACATGCTAAAGATGTAATCATAAAAAAAAGATGAAAAATAAGCAACCATGTCAAATTTTGGGAGTCTGCACGGTTTATAAACCACTGAAACAATTTTAAAACAAATAGATATTTATGGACGCAGAGATTTCTATGACTGCAATAATTTAAGGTAAAAATGTCTAAACAGGAGTAAAATTGAATAAAATTGTCTCTTATACAAAACAAATCATGGAAAAGTTCAGTTTTGAGAGCAAGTTTGGAATTAACTTTGTTTATATTCCTAAAGATTGCAAATTGGCTAAAAAATAGAACATTAGCGTAATTGCTTACTTTTGTCCTCACCAAGTTAGTTCTCGAAAAACTATTCAATAGAACATTGTAAGATCACCATATAACTTAGTTTTAATATTAGTATTCACCGAAATGAAAATTCTTTAGCAATGAACTACGTATTTCTATGGCAGTCAATCATTTTGTATAATTAGCTACTTCAATTACTTGCTTATCAATAATTGGTTCTATAATTATTGATGAACTCCTAGAATCTTGGCTTGCCGAAAAACCCAATATATACATTAACTCAACATAGGTTAATCATGTAATCATCTCTTCAAAACCAACCAAGTTAGCAAGGATGTAATTATAGTACTAAGTTGAAAAATTATATAATTAGGGAGAAAGGCAAAAACCATTGATTGATCCTTAAATTACGGTCTGTCAGTGTGTGAAGGAAAAAAAAAGCAGGTAAATAAGCATAATTAAAGATGGGTTTACAGCCAAATTGATGATCAAACATGAAAAGAAGAAAAAATGGGTGTAGAAGAGAAGAAGCTCACCGATGGAAGGAAATGCGAAACCAAAAACGAAATTGTTATACCGTGGAAGCTCAACTGAAATGGGGGAAAAACAAAAAAAAATAAAATGGGGAGTTAAAATGAGAAGATGGGATTAGGCGGAGTAGAAAGAAAGAGAGTGAGAGCAACCTACATTCAGAAGAAAATGGAAGAATGGAAGGAAATAAAAGAGAACCAGAGAGAAGAAAAAAATGAAGAAATTATTATACCGTGAAAAATAAGGATAAAAAAGTAATTAACAAGCTAAAAGCACTTTTGACTTGGAAAAATCTAAAAATTTCAACTTTCTTAACGGAGGAAAAGGACTTTTTAAACGTTAAAAAAATTACTCAACTAGTGCTTGTTCAGCTACTCCTTTATAGGTAAAAATCACTTTTTGAATGAAAAGTATCTTTTAGAAGCACAGGTAAAACAAGTCCTTAATTAATTATCACATCATGCAAAAAATCGAGAAATAACAATTTTGATTTAGAAGTTGAGGAAAAACAACTAGTCGTCATTTGCATCATGTTTTAAGAAGTATAATAGAATTAGAGGAGAAATACTTGGAAACAGTAAATTTTTTGGGTAAGTAAAAAAATGTTTAGTTATTTCAATTTTAACATAAAAATTATTTATATTAAATTAATTATTAATTTATAAAATTTAATATCAAGATTGTGTAGGAGTTGTTGATGAAACATATATCCGAGTTAAAGTATGAAAAATAGATACTCCAAAATATTGCGATAGAAAAGACTACCCAACTCAAAATATTTTGGTAACATGTTCATTTGATTTAAGATTCACTTTAGGAATGTACCACATCTGACTTAAGAATTATAAAAAAAAAATAATACACTATCGTGAGAAGATAAATTTATAATTCTTGAATGTAATAAATAAATAAAATATGTTTAATTCATCTGCTTATAACTTTTTTAATATAGTTGTAATTTGATATAGGTAAGCATTATATTGCTGTTGCTGGAATTATGTTGACAAGTGAATTGATTACACCATATACAGAAGTTTGCGATCGTTTGAAAGAATACTCAAATAACCCCACAAAGTCCTCGAGAATTAGTTATTCATCTCTTGGTAATGCAATTGAAGTAACATTTGATTTCCTGCCAGAATTTGAACTCAAAACAAAATATTTTAATATGTTAGATAATATGATAATTGTGGAACTTGATGGTGCTCTTATTGATGAAGTTGATTGTGAATTGAATTTTGAAGGCACTGAACAAGAGTATCGTGCTTTTAGACCATGTGGTTAGATTATACATAGTGAATTTGAATTTTCATGGAATGAGAGTTTTTTTTATGTATTTATTTAATTGATAAAATGTTTGAACAACCAAGCAGTTATTTATAAATTTATTTGTGATTGCTGCTATTGTGAATTTATAAATTTAAATATGGCAAGGAAAAAAGGTGCTTCTTGGCGATCGAGGGGATTTTTCGATTTGGACATGATGCTCTAGTTGATGCTTTTTTGCACCAACATAATATGGGGAATAAAGTAAATGACACTTTCACAAAACATGCCTATTATAACATAGTCACTGAGTTAAAAGAAAATTTTGGTAAAGGCATATAGAAGGAAAAAGTGAAAAATCATTGGAAGACTATAAAAACAATTTTTTCAAAATGTTATGACTTGTTTATGAGTGGTTTTTCTAGGAATCAAGTGACCAAGCTATGAAATGCTGAGTCTGAAGTTTGGCAACGATTGATTGAGATAATATTATATTCAATTTTTTTAATTTTTATAAGTTGTTTACATTTATTCTCATAATGTAATGATTAGGCACATTCGCATGCCCAACAATGGACGACTAAACCCATTCCAAAATATGACAAGATGGTGATTGTTTATGGTAATGGTCGAGCCACCAGAAAGCATGCTGAGATAGCACTAGAATTGAAACGACGAAGACAATCTTTTGGAACTGATGATGACTTAAGGGAGACTATTGATAACATCGATAATTTAATCTCAACACAGGAAAATCATGATGTTATAGGTGATGAATATATTGATGTCATGGCATCTCCCGAGACTCGATCCCATACACATTTTGATAATCCGACTAGTTTAACAAATAAAAGAAGTAAAAAATCAAAAATCAAAAGAAGACAAAGACATGGAATGGTTGCTAATGCACTTATCGCAAGAAATAAAGTTAACACACGAGTTAAAGCAATTTCAGAAAATGAAATTGGGAATATTTTGGAAGAGATAGGAATTGACTTGCAAGCAACTACTATTTCCTATCTTTATTTTATTGAAAATCCTGAGAAAGTTAGATCAATACTTGGATGTCCGTTAGAAAAAAGAAAGAAAGTTTGGTTCATTAGGTTATTGAAAATGTTGAAAGTTTTTCTACTAGAGATATTTTTTATCGATTGAAATAATATAAGCTGAATGTTTTTTTTTTAATTTCATGAAATCAGCTTGTTTTACACATGAATATGTTGGTATATGATTACTTAACACTTTAATTAAGATTTTATGAAAAACATTTGTATTTTTATAGTATTTAATTTAATTAAATTAATACCAATTATGTAAAGGTTAAAAATGAAAATTTTATGTAAAATAAATAACTTCCTTTTCTTTCCACAATTTACCCAAACAAGAGAGGTTAGAATTCCTTTACTTTTTCTTTATAAATTTCAACTATTCAAACAAAAATTAAATATATACTTTTCTTCCTTACACTTCCCCCCACCCCTCTTTCTTTTCCTTTCCTTTCTTTCAATTATATTTGTGATATAATACTTAGAGCTATCAATAATCCTATGCTAAATGTCAAAAGTAATATGCTTTAGTCTTATTCTTAATGCGTTTTTAGATGATTATTCGATTTAAAATTGTGAATTTTATATTCTTAATTCTTTAAATTCATGTTTCTATACTTAGGAAAGCATTAGGAGCAAAAAGAGCAAAAAAAAGCAAAAATTGGAAAATAAAAGCAAGTTTCAGGAGCCACACGGCCATGTGCCAAACCATGTGGATTTCACGAATCACACTCCAAACATGCGGGAAAACACAATTTTTAGGTTTTTCAGCCATTCTAAAACCTATAAATGACACAAATAAGAAGAAATGAGTAAGCCATTAGAGAATATTGAAGAAAACAACTCGAAAAACACCATTAAAGCCAACTCGAAAGCAGATTTCTATCTAGATTGAATATCTCCTTTTGATTTCATTAAAGTTTATTATGGGTTTCCTTGTTTCTTGTGGTTATACTATCTTTGGGATGTTTTTATTTGCGATTATGAACTAATTTTCTAAATACCTAGAGAGATGAACCCTAGGATGAATTCTATTATTTGATTTTTGTTTTTACGCTTTATATATTTGGATATTGTTCTCAATTATGGGTGTTTAATTCTTGGTTTAATATTTCTAGACTATTAGTCCATGTTTGATGTGCTTGAATTAGAGGAGGAATAGACCCTGTTAAGAGTAGATCTAGCATAATTGAGTGGAGTTGCATGTCATCTTAGAAATAAGATGCCATAAATCTACCGGATTATAGTCAAATCTAATAGGGAGTCCATAGATCGAGTTAATACGACAATAGGGGTTTTAATTATAAAGAAATTTTAATTAATCAACTTAGAGTCAGTTGCTCTTAGTCTTGAAGAGAGATATTAGCATAACTTAGGGATTTCTACAGATTAAGATACTAAGTGAAGAAATTGCGTAATATATATTGATAATGACAAATGAAATCTTGGTGGATTCTTTCCTGGGTATTGTTTTGCTTCTTAGAGGTTTACTCGATTATTTTCCTGATTTGTTCTTTGTCTTCTTCTTTAGTTAATTTTAGTTTTTAATCAATCACTTCAATTTGTCGGTTAAATAATAGAAAGACGATAATTACTAGTATTTTTAGTCTTCATGGAAACAATATTTTTGCTCATTGGAGCTATACTATTAATTGATAGGTGCACTTGCCTTAGTCAAATTTTTAGTTGGTTTACGACTACCTCATCCTACCCAACCTTGAAATATGGGGATAAATGTGTTTCAAAGCACTTGAACTCATATTTTCCTGCACTGGCAACAATGTCAATGTTAACTAAGCTAAGACTTAGTCGAATCCTTTAATTTTATTTATCCAAACATAGTGTTAATTTAATAATTTAATACATTTTTCTTCTTTTTATCAAAATTTTAGATATAAATAGTTATAAAATATTTTTTATATTTAATTATAATATTATGTAGGTTAAAATATGTCATAAATCCTTATACATTTCGTAAATTTGGAATTTAGTCCTATACTTTTATTTCTAGGAATTTAATTCATCTACCTTTCAAATTTCAAAATTCAAGTATTTTTTTAAATTTAGGTTCATTACAACATCATTTTTTTAGTTACATTGCTACCAAGTTAGCATTTTCATTATTTCAAAATGCCACACCAATAAATTTAACAAAAAAAAATTTCACAACTTTAACAACTAGACTTGAATTTTGAAATTTGAAAAGTAGATTCCTGGAAATAAAAACTTATGGACTAAATTACAAATCGTGAAGAGTATAGGGACCTATGACATAATTTAACATATTATATAAGTTTATTTTTTACATGATATAAATTGTATAATATATAAAAACAATATATTATAACATTAGAATTGATCAAATAATATATTAAATGTTGTAGATCAAACGTCAAGTTTTTCTACTTCAATATTATTAATCGTTGGATTAACATGTAGAGGAAGATGGTGGTTAATGTGGAGGACCACCTGAAGAAGAGATAGGTTAAAAGATTCTCTAGTAGGAATATTTTCTAGGTTAAGGAAGAAGTGTACGAGAGTGTGTATGAGTTCTTTACATGGGCTCTTTTATAGTTGGAGACATGTTCAACTACGTGTTCAAAGGCTATTGACATGGAAGTCTGATTTGATCTCCCTGTCAGCGATGGTGATGTTATATCCTAGGATAAAACACCCTAGGACGAATGGTAATCAATGAATCTAAGCACCCACATGGACCTTATATAGATTTAGTGGAGATGTACCCTCAAAGAATCTCAATTTCCCTTTTCTCTAGAAGGTAAAATTTGAAGCATATGTTATAAAAGGTTATGCATTTTTAGCATTTTATATCGGTTCTAATAGTTTTTATTTTAATAAGTGGTCTAGTCATCGTGATCATATAACTTACTAGAAGGATGATATCATAACGATGCAAGCTTCTATTAATATTGAATTAAATAATTCGATAATTCAAATGTTATCATTTATTTAATATAATTAATATCACCTCGTAATTGAATTTAAATATATTTATTATTTATTTTTAGAGTTTGTCTAGAAGGCGTACTATGGGGTAAAAATTAATGTCCTACTACCACCAATTGCACATGTGCATAGTCAAGTTTTTAATGTGTGCATGCCACTTATATATGTCTATGTGGCGATTAGAAGTGGTGTAAAAAAATCTAGCAAATCTAAATAACATGGATAGGTATCATGATATGGATTTAGGTTTGGAGGCGAAGCACAATTGGGTTGTTAAACATGTCCAGAATGTCATCAATCGAGCCAATCATTTTCAACATATCTTATAGGCTACATTTATCAAGGATTATAATTTTGTTCCATTTGAGATTTATGTAGAATAGTTTAGGGCCAATGGTAAACCATATCTATACTAGTAGGGATAAGCTCATGTACATCAGATTAGAAGTCCAATTTTAGGTTCGAGGAGGAGAATGAAGCATAAGGTGAACTTGATGATGCATGCCAAGTCAGAGGAGGGAAAAATCTATGGCCTCATGGCAAAGGTTGAGACATATGTAAAGCTGTTGAAGTTGAGCAACATGACCGACATCGAGGTCGAGGTAGGGGAGGAGGTCAAGAATGATGCTTTATTTCTGAAGATGTATTTTTTCTTATACTTTCAAACCTAACAAGGGTATCTACTTTGCAAATGTGAAGATCAATCGTGACTTTACCTAGAAAATGGATGAATAATTGATACACCTACCAAACAATAAATTATTTTTTATTCTACGCAACAAGGGTTTGTTAATAATCTTTGTTATTTCTTTACACTTTATAGGGATTAAGGTATGTGTAATGAATTTGAATTTCCTATTTTAATGAAAAATTGAAACATTTGTTGTTTGAAGAAAAAAAGACACAAGAAACTGAAGTAATTCAAATTCATCATTTTTTTAATAATTTCCTAAACTAATTTTAATTCATTTTATTTATGGTTTATGGATTAGGGTTTTTAACTTTATATAATTAATTTTTATTCATTTTGTTTAAGGTTTAATGTTTTGGTAGATCAAACATTGGAAAAATGATAAATAGGTAACAATGTTTTATCAATATTCATTTTAATTAAGACATCAAATTCATGGACTTTTTTTACAATATCATAATTTACATCACATTGCACATGAAGGCAGCTAGTTAGTTAGTAACATAGCATTACACAAGGAAAAAAAAACATAAACTATTTTCTAAAATCCTTAGAGCAATCTAAACTTGGACTTTCATTTTGGCTTCTAAAGTGATTGATGATTCACCTTACTTAATTGAACCAACACCATAGTTGTACAATTTCGGAGGGGCCTATAGCTAAAGTTTCAATTCCACAGAGATGATCCATCCTATAAATTGATCTGGGTGTTAATATAATCGTTCATTTATGTCAAAGATTTTTCATGCCACCACAGTTGCAAAACCTAAAGCCTAGGTGCCTAGAAAGCCCTAATTTGTTTGTTTGATCCCACTACTTGGTGACTATTGATGGTCCTAATGACCATGTGCAACTAGTAAAACTAATACCCATGACCCATTTACCTAAGTTATTGGATAAAATTTTCCTTAAATGTGGGGAACTTTTGTAAAGGTACCTCTACAGAGGATGAAACCTGTAACGCCCCGAACCCGATACCGTCGCCGGAGTCGAACACGAGGTGTTAACAGACTTCAAACCACTTATTCGACATTTCCCAGACAAGCTGCCAATCTGCGTACTAGTCGCTTTAAAAATCATATCTTGAGTTTCACAACTCGAAAATCAGTTTCGTGATTTTTCCCTGAAACTAGACTCATATGCCTATCTCCATAATTTTTTCTAGAATTTTTGGTCGGGCCAATTAGTACAGTTTATTAGTCAAAGTCTCCCATGTTACAGGGATCGACTACACTGACCCTTGCGCATTACGAATTGGATATCTCCCTGCACAGAGCTTCAATACTGATGTCGTTTGTTTCTATAGAAACTAGACTCAGAGAGGAATCTGTACATATATGGCATGACTCCTAATTATCTCTGGTTAATTTATAATAAATCTCCAAAGTCGGAACAGGGAATCCAGAAACCGTTCTGGCCCTGTCTCACGAGAACCTCAACAACTCTTAACATACTGTCCATATGATCGTTTCGTTACTTTCTTATGAAAATAGATTCATTAAGATTCGTTTACATAATTTATTAATTATTTAATTCCAATCCTACTATTTTTAGTGATTTTTCAAATCTACTTCACTGCTGCTGCCAGCATCTGCCTTTAAGGTAGATTTTACCTACTTCATAGTTTCCATGATTCAACTAGCCCTTTCAGCATAAATAGCACAAATTATGATGGTGATTAACCATTCCATACCAAATGATTGTAACATTATGCTCAAACATATATAAGCCATTTTCGCATGGCTATATACATTAACCAAAATATTCCTCCGCCACTAGTCTATTTTATACATGCCATAAGATAATCCAAAACATAGCAGTACCAACAGTGGATAGTGATAGTGTGACTAGTTGCTGACGATCCCCGAGCCTGTAGCTTCGCAATGAGATCTATAAAACAGAGGAAACAGAGTAAACGGAGTAAGCATTACAATGCTTAGTAAGTTTTAAGCAGTGGCAATAGATAACAATCAAATTATAACATAGTTGTTCGTATTTTTATTTCACTCTTCCTTCGGGCATACCATCCCTTTTCCGAATACGCACATCTCATCATATACAATAGGTAGATAAACTTTCACATAAAAGTGAGCTCATGTGACATAGATATATCGTATGATTTCACATCACCCCTCACACTGATCCGATATCACATAATCATAAGAATAGTCTCATAGATTGCTCTCGTATGCATCACATAACTACCTTATGATTTAGTGCAAATCAAGCTCACATATAAACTTGGAGTACATACCTGTTTAACCTTTCGCATTGAATATATTTATAAGCAATTCTTATTACGAAATCTTACCCGGACATAATCTCCACACGAAGTTATCGGGTCTTACCCGGACAAAATCCCCACACGTAGTCATCGGGTCCTTAGAACTCGGATATAGTACGAGCACGAAGCTTAGGGACATTAATCAGTGATAATATTCTCGCATAAAGCCTGCGGGGTTTTAACCCGGATATAGTACTGACACAAATGCCCTTCGAGACTTATCACATTTATGCACTTTCACATCCATCACATTGGCCACTCGGCCCTGTCACATATATACACTTTCACATTCATCACATCGGCCATTAAGCCTTATCACGCATATACACTTTCACATTCATCACATCGGCCATTAAGCCTTATCACGCATATACACTTTCACATTCATCACATCGGCCATTAAGCCTTATCACATATATATACACTTTCACATTCATCACATCGGCTATTAGGCCTTATCACACATATACACTTTCACATTCATCACATCGGCCATTAGGCCTTATCACATATATACACTTTCACATTCATCACATCGGCCATTAGGCCTTATCACATATATACACTTTCACATTCATCACATCGGCCATTAGGCCTTATCACGCATATACACTTTCACATTCATCACATCGGCCATTAAGCCTTATCACATATATACACTTTCACATTCATCACATCGGCCATTAGGCCTTATCACATATATACACTTTCACATTCATCACATCGGCCATTAGGCCTTATCACGCATATACACTTTCACATTCATCACATCGGCCATTAAGCCTTATCACATATATATACACTTTCACATATGGGTTTAATAAATAGCTTATAAGCAACTAAAACAAGTTTATCAAGGTTTACAACACAATCTCAAATTCAGCACAAGCTGTTTTTCCTGAGCAATAGTCACTAAATTATTTATAACTGGAGCTACAAAACTCCAAATCACTTTCCGTAAATTTTTCCTGAATATAGACTCGTATGTCTTCCATCCATAAAATTTCCAGAATTTTAGGTTTGGCCAATCAATACCAGATTTTTCTTAAAGTTTCCCCTGTTTCACTGCTTGACTAATCTGACCACTCTTCACTACGAATCAAATTTCTCATTATCAGAAATTCCTTTGCTTACACGGTTTCTTTTATAAGAAACTAGACTCATTAAGCTTTAATTTCATGTCTCATTCAGCCTTTAATTCAAATCCATGAATTTATGGTGATTTTCTAAATTCATGTTACTGCTGCTGTCCTGAGCAGGTTTATCACAATTTTACTCTTCTGACATATCCTTTCAGCACTTCATAATATCATATCCATTTGGCAACATATCATATCAATAACTTACCTATACTTCATAATAACCATTAGGCTATATGCATAAAGATTTACAATAGAGTTATGATTCTTTTAATATGTGCTTAACATATCATACTCAATCACATTATAGGCTTTAATACTTAAAACTTACCTCGGAAGTGGTCGACGATTAGATGTCCACGGCTATTCGTTTACTTTCTCTTTTCCCCTATCCGACTTTGATCCTCTTTGCTCTTAAGCTTAAGTAAAACAATAGATTGCTTAAGTACTTAACTCATATTATTCACTTAACAATCACATTTGGCAATCACATATCATTTAATCTATTACAAACCAATTATACAAACTCATGGCCGAATATAACAAGAAGACTACTGGATTCTACTAGCCACTCATTGCCTATTATTAACCTTACTTAATTATAAACGCATTCGGCAATTTGATAATTAAGTTCATATCATGGTATCATAACTCAACATTTATCAATATATCATTAACAAAATATGCTCATGTCAAATTTACTCCCAATCACATCTCAAAATTCAGCAAGCTTAGAACTCATTTAATAATTAAATTCGGTAGCTTAATCACTTTGCTAACTACTTATGCATATAATTCAATGATTTTTACATCATCTTACAATCACCATTATTCAAGACTTTGAGATTTCCACAAATGTTCATCTAATGCCTCTAGGCCGAATGTAATATTGCATCCAAATTCACATAGTTTTTTTTGTTTTTTGTTATATCTAATTCTAATGTACATAATCATAATTCAATTCAACATTATAAACCATTATCACCCATTTAGCCAAATATACCACATAAATTTTTTTTTACATTACCCATGTAAATACCTATAGGTTCTTATACCTTAAATTCACACATTTAACCCTTTAATGCCTATTGATCATTCCTTTGGTCTTAACCTAAATGACAGCTCTCATTCTCCATATTGCAACCGAATTTTTCATAGCATGAAGACTTTCATACATTTATAAAAACTTTCATAACTCATTTGGCCTTATCAAGAACCATTTAACATGCAAGGAAAATAATCATAGAGGAAGAAATTAACATTCTAAATAGACTCAATCTTTGACCGAATGTACAAGGTGCCTCTAAGCCACTCATCCAAAAATCTTTACCCCATTCTAGTCATTCCCCCATTTTACCGAATGAACATTTGTCTATTGATGCATGAAATTAAACCATGGGTTAAATAAGCTATGCACTTATCAATCTAATCTCATAGTCAATTAAAAAGAAAATCACAATGCATACCTTAAACTAGGATAGCCATGGCCGAATACCTTAGTTTTTCCTCTTCAATCTTCCCTTTCCCAAATTCGGCCACCAAGAAAGATGAGCATGTAAATTTTTTTTTTCTTTTGTTATCTTTCTTCAACTCACGGCAATGGAGGGGGGGGGGAACATGGATGAGGCAACTTTGTTTTCATCACCCCTCCCTTTTCATTTCTTTATTACTAACCTTTTATTTTATTCTTTCTCCCATAAAACACTAACACCAAATGTTTTTTAATAGGCTTTAACTTATAGCATGGCCGACCACCTTCTTGTTCTTTGGTTAATTTGACATGCAAATACAATTATTTTGCAACATGCATAAATAGGCCACTTACATTTGCCTAGCACATTTCTAAATTTTCTCACATAAGTCCTATTTAATAAAATTCACTTACAATTAACAAAATTCAAACATGAAATTTTCACACATGCATATGTACATATAATAAGCATCAAATATGACAGCTAATTATTTTTATGACTCGGTTTTGTGGTCCCGAAACCACTTTTCGATTAGGGTCAATTTAGGGGTGTTACAACTCCCATATAAAATGTTTCCCTCAATGGAAAGCCTTCACCTATTTTCCCTAAACCTTATAAAAAGTGAATTGGTGGTGTTAAATATCAATGAATATGTTGAATAATAAAATCCAAAACCTTGGGTTTGTATTTAATTTTTTTTTCACTTGGCGACTATTTTAAAGCATTGACAACCTTTAACATATTTTCCCAAACCTAAACTATAACTATTTGATGAAATTGTAAACTGAATGAGGCTTTGGGGTTTATTTATAGGGAAAATGCATTATTATGTTCACCAGCCATTGGATGTATGTATAATAGACTATCCTGACATCAAATAGTTTCCCCATCATGAATCTCTATTGAAAGAATCCTTAATAGAGAATATTGAATTTGACACCCATGGGTATCAAGTTCAATGCATTAAATTAGAGTTAGGGTTAAATAATAAGGTTCAATTTATAAGGTTCTTGGTTTTTAGCTTGAACTTGACACCTATTGGCATTGAATTTAGTAAGTATTACGTTGATATTACACTGACTCTAAAAAGTCTAATTAAAATTTCTACATGACACTACACTAAACTTGACACCAATAAGTAACAAGTATAGTAAATTTTTTAGATATTCTTGATTGAATTAATCTTTAAAAAAGTATCCATGAACTCATTTGTGTATAAAATGTTGAACTCAGTTTAATACATTTTGATTACAATGTAGGGCTATATTTTAATTTCTTCAATGCAACAATTGATTCATTAGGTAAATAGGTTAGGGTTTAGGGTTTAACTATGCCAAATTCAATGAAGAAGAGTGACACAATGTTTTATGGTTTAAATCACATTTCAAAAAGGAAACAAATGATCTTTTTTTATTTATATTACTATTACGTGTTATGACAACTAACTAGTTAATATCATAACATTACAAACAAAAAAATAACATAACTCAATCCCTTCAATCCGTTTTGGAGGACTCTATAAATAAAGTGTTTAATTCCAAAATAATGATGTACATCGTCGATTAGTCTTCAAATATAACTGAGTGAAAATTGATACCTTAAGATCATGTAGGTTACCACTTATACCATAACACGTTTAATTAAACCCTAACTTTTAATTCCATGCTTCATTCACCTTATGTAATGCACCAATTGGTCTATGCAAAAAAATATTAGCATTGAGAAAAGGTGTTCACTTAGGAAAAACATCCATGGATGTCTAAAAGGTCCCATACCACCACTACCAGGGAAAACCATTATCTCATTTCCCTAAATCCAAAACTTGATGGTATCAAGTAACAATACCTGCGTTGAATATAGGCATAATCATGACATGTTTTCTAATGTTCTTTTTTTTCACTCCATGAAATTTTTGAAGCACTAACCCATTTCTCTAAACCCTACACAATTATTGTTTCTCAAAACCTTAAAATAATATTATAGGTAAAACATTGAGAAACTCAATAACCATTGTCACCTAGGTAAGCAACACTGAACTTGACACCATGGATATCAAGGTCATTATAATGTCTTATTTATGCCACTGCTCACTTAAGAATCTGTAACACCCCATACCCGTCACCCACGTCGGGGCGAAATACGAGGCATTATCAAACTCGATTTCATACACACGACATTCCCCAAGTTACCAAGACTTGGTCCAATTTAAAAATTTTTTAATTTCTACTTTAAACTTCTTATTATGGGCCTACGAGCCCTAAATCGACCATTGACAACTATTCGGGATCAATCCGTATCCTTAAACCATCTATAGAAAAATTGACTTTAAAACAAGGCACATACCCGTGTAGAAGGGAAACATGCCCGTGTGGCCATTCCAACATGGTCATGTTGATGGCCCGTTTGTCTAGACTGTGTGTGACACACAATCTGCCTTATGGGCGTGTGGTCCGGCCGTGTGTCCCCTACAAGAAAAAATTTCAAGTCAGTATGCATGATAGTAAACACACGGGTAAAGACACGGCAATGTGTCTCAGCCATGTGATTAACACGGCCTAGTACGTGGACGTGTGCCTCAACCATGTGACATTTTGGGGTTGCTGACGTTAGAAACAGAATGTCCAGGTTTTTGCACAAGGGCTAAGACATGGGCGTATCATGGCCGTGTGAAGGACACGGGCCAGGGACATGGGTGTGTGCCAGGCCGTGTGAAAACCCTTGTAGGTGTGCATTTGGCCAAATTGATAATGACACAAAACACAAGTCTTGTAACACCCCGAACCCGAGACCATCGCCGGAATCGAACACGAGGTGTTAACAGACTTCAAACCACTTATTGACATTTCTCAGACAAGCTGTCAATCTGCGTACTAGTCGCTTTAAAAATCATATCTTGAGTTCTGAAACTCGAAATCCAGTTCCATAAATTTTCCCTGGAACTAGACTCATATACCTATATGGTAGAATTTTTGTAGAATTTTTGGTCTGGCCAATTAGTACAGTTTATTAGTCAAAGTCTCCCATGTTACAGGGATCGACTACTCTGACCCTTGCGCATTACGAATTGGATATCTCCCTGCACAGAGCTTCAATACTGATTTCGTTTGTTTCTATAGAAACTAGACTCAGAGAGGAATCCGTACATAGATGACATGACTCCTAATTATCTCTGGTTAATTTATAATGAATTTCCAAAGTCGGAACAGGGAATCCAGAAACCGTTCTGGCCCTGTCTCACGAGAACCTGAATATCTCTTAACATACTGTCCATATGATCGTTTCGTTACTTCTATATGAAAATAGACTCATCGAGCTTCGATTACATAATTTATTCATCAATTAATTCCACTCCTACTATTTTTAGTGAATTTTCAATCTCACGTCACTGCTGCTGCCAGCATCTGTTACGAAAGCAACTATGCCCATTTCGTGATTTCTCCTTGATCTAACTAGTAATTCATCATACATATCACAAATTATGATCATGACTAGCCATGCCAAAGGCTAATCATTGTCAAACATCCCCCTACTACACTATTGCCATATCATGAATTTTAACACCAAAATAATCAACCATGACATATGGCATAAAAAGAAAAGTCGAATTACCAAGGCTTACGACCCAGCGTTATAAAACCAAACCCAACCGACATTTATGCCATTTTCGCATGGCTAAAAGTTTACATACCAAAGTTCAAACACAACATAATAGCCTATACATGCCGAAATGTTCTCCTAAACCGACTAAGAAGAAAGTACCAAAACTTGCTAGCCGGTGTGATGACTTCGATGACGGCCCGACCACGCAAAAAGAGACGAGTCCAAGAAACCTAGACTAGGTGACAAGGAAACACCGAGTGAGTATATAACTCAGTAAGTCATAAGCAATGCACTACCATCCATTAATAACATTATCACAAGAGGAAACAAAATGGAACGAGGCTAGTTACTCCATCCATACCGAACCATGCCATAGTTCCTCAGACCTATCGGTTCAATCTCATACCAAATCATGCATTCACATTCCATATACTAATCAATAGGATATTTGAGGCATTTTCATACATCATTTTATTTTCGTTACAATCATACAACTAAACGGCCTTTCACCTATTCCACGATAAATCTTATGTACGTGACTTCAAGTATATTTGTCACATAGGTTCAAACTTACCAAGCTCAACTCCAAATATAAACATAGCGCCTATTAGCCATGAACTCAAGGTACTTACCCGATCCGCTGTCCGTGATCAACTCAATAATGTCGCACACTTAGTGTCCATAGTGATTCAAAAATATATATTAAGTCCGCACACTCAGTGCTATATAATCAACTCGCACACTTAGTGCTATATAATCAAACTCGCACACTTAGTGCTGTACAATTTAAACCCGCACACTTAGCGCCAATCTCATGATCATAAAAGTTTATACCCGCACACTTAGTGCCGAGATCAACAACTCAATACATCTCACCTCTTTTCTTCTCATTCAACACTTTCATCACCACATACATACATGTATATATATATTTATCATTCCATTCAGCATCATTACATAGACGTTATGACCATTTAAATTAATACAAACTATATGCTTAATGACTTACCTTGTGTTGGGTAAGACGGTTCCAACTCGGTTACTCGATGATCTTTTCTTTGCCCTTGCTTGCCTCTCCACCTTTAGCTTCTTGAGCTAAATCGATAAATTAACTAGTTTAACCATCTTGCTAAACATTCATACTTCAATTACACATGCATATGTATGTTTGTATATTCGGCAATGACAATGGTAATTTAGCAAACCTTAATTTAACTTATAATTGTTCATAACACATTTAAAGCATCCACTCCATTCCATCATTTTAAAGCACATACATTACTCAATATTATCCAAGTTCACATTCGGCATTTTCACAAATACACATGCTGATTTCATTCACTCATCTCTAATGTTAATTAAGAAATGCCGAATGTCACCAACTAAATGGCATACACACACTCACATGCATAAAAGTCATCCACACCTCCTATAGCTCATTCGGCATTCACAAAATCATACCATTAGAATTCATGTACAATACCGAACCTTTAGACATTCAAACATCTACCCTATTCTTTTCAAATCATCTAAATGGCAACACTCACATTCTAGCATTTAAATACAAAACATTTATTCAAGTAACTAAGCAAGTCCAAGTTCGGCTATTACACATATAAATACTATCAAATTAAATTTTTAACTAGATCAAACATCTCTCATCAACATTTATTCATTAAAACATAAAGAAAATAATCAAATCTCTTCATTAACCACCATGGCCGAATGCTCCATTCACCACCCAAATCCAAATTTTTAACATGGGAAAAGTAAGGAACTTAGTAACTAACTTAAAATAAGCTAAAATTTCAAAATCTAACATGAATTACTAACCTTGTTTTAAGCTTAAGATGGCCGAATGCTATATCCCTTTTCTTCTTTAAAGTTCGGCTACTAAGGGAGAAGATGAAACCAACATTTTGTCTTTCTTTTGTTTTTCTATTATCCTTTCTTTTTCTTTTCTTTAGCTCACGGCCATGGGGGGGGGAAACAACCACACATTTTTTTGTTTTTATTTCTTTATTACCCATACTCCCTATTTTATTTTTTTCTAACATACCTCACTAAGCCAACATGTTCCCAACATGTTTCCACTCATAGCATGGCCGGCCACTAGCTCAAATTTTGGGTAATTTGACATGCAAACCCATCATTTTCATAACATGCATTAATAGGCCACTTCACATTTGCCTAGCACATTTCTAAATTTTCTCACATAAGTCCTATTTAATAAAATTCACTTACAATTAACAAAATTCAAACATGAAATTTTCACACATGCATATATACATATAATAAACATCAAATATGATGGCTAATTATTAGTATGACTCGGTTTTGTGGTCCCGAAACCACTCCCCGACTAGGGTCAATTTTGGGCTGTCACAACTCTCCCCCACTCAAGAAATTTTCGTCCCCGAAAATCTTACCGGTAAATAGGTTTGGGTATCGTTCTTTCATCGAGCTCTCGGTTTCCCAAGTAGCTTCCTCGATCCCGTGTTTGAGCCATAACACCTTTACTAACGGAACCCTTTTGTTTCGCAACTCCTTCATTTCACGAGCTAGGATACGCATCGGCTCTTCTTCATAACTCATATCGGCTTGAATTTCAACCTCCGACGGACTAATTATGTGCGAAGGATCAGATCTATAGCGTCGAAGCATCGAAACATGAAAGACATCGTGAATCTTTTCAAGTTCAGGAGGTAAAATCAATCGATACGTAACTGGACCGACTCGTTCGGATATTTCGTATGGCCCAATGAATCTCGGACTCAACTTGCCCTTTCGGCCAAATCTGAGTACTTTTTTCCAAGGCGAAACTTTAAGAAATACTTTATCTCCCACCTGATATTCAATGTCTTTTCGTTTCAAATCCGCATACGATTTCTGACGATCTGTGGCTGCCTTTAGACTTTCACGGATTACCCTTACTTTCTGTTCGGCATCTTTAATCAAATCGACTCCGAAAATTTTACTTTCACCGAGCTCGGTCCAAAACAATGGTGTACGGCATTTACGACCGTACAAAGCCTCGTAAGGTGCCATCTTAATACTTGATTGAAAACTATTGTTGTAAGCGAATTCAATCAAAGGTAAATACCGTTCCCATGAACCACTAAACTCAAGGATGCAGCATCTCAGCATATCCTCGAGTATCTGAATTATCCACTCGGATTGACCATCGGTTTGGGGATGAAAAGCGGTGCTAAAATGCAGCTTGGTACCCAAGGCTTCTTGCAATTTCTTCCAAAATCGTGAGGTGAATCTCGGATCTCTATCCGACACGATAGAAATAGGTACCCCGTGTAATCTCACAATCTGAGAAACATACAATTCGGCTAATTTATCCAATGAAAAATCCGTATGCACGGGGATAAAGTGAGCCGACTTAGTCAGTCTATCAACAACAACCCAAATCATATCCTTCTTACTTGCTGACAATGGCAGTCCGGACACAAAGTCCATTGTGACTCGATCCCATTTCCACTCGGGTATCATGATCGGCTGAAGTAATCCTGAAGGCACTTGATGTTCTGCTTTCACTTGTTGACATATTAAACATCTCGAAACAAAGTCGGAGATGTCCCGTTTCATACCATGCCACCAAAACCGACGTTTCAAATCATTGTACATTTTCGTACTCCCCGGGTGAATTGACATTCGGCTACAATGGGCTTCGTTCAGAATCATCGAAATGAGTTCCGAATTCCTTGGAACACACAAACGACTTCTGAATCTCAAACAATCGTCATCATCAATTTGAAATTCGGATTCCATATTCGGAACACATTCAGCCCGTTTTGCAACCAATTCATCGTCGACTTTCTGAGCTTCACGAATTTGATGAATCAATAATGGTTTGGCCTTTAATTCAGCTACTAACACATTGTCGGGTAGAATAAACAAGTGCACATTCATCGCTCGTAAAGCAAACAACGATTTTCGGCTTAAGGCGTCCGCAACCATATTAGCCTTTCCCGGGTGGTAATCAATGACAAGCTCGTAATCTTTCAACAACTCAAGCCAACGTCTTTGTCGCAGATTTAAGTCTCTTTGAGTCATCAAATATTTGAGACTTTTGTGATCCGAAAATACATGGCACTTTTCGCCAAACAAGTAATGTCGCCATATTTTTAAAGCGAATACGATGGCGGCTAGTTCGAGATCATGGGTTGGATAATTTCTCTCGTGTGGCTTCAATTGTCTCGACGCATAGGCCACAAATCGGCCTTCTTGCATCAATACGCAACCCAACCCGAGTAGGGATGCGTCACTATAAATGACAAACTCTTTGCCTGATTCGGGTTGCACTAAAATTGGAGCTTCAGTCAAATGAGTTTTCAGTTGATCGAAGCTTTTCTGACATTTCTCCGTCCATTCGAACTTAGCATCCTTTTGAAGTAGCTTCGTCATTGGTGTGGCTATCATCGAGAAACCTTTTACAAATCGTCGGTAATAACCTGCGAGCCCCAGGAAGCTCCGAACTTCGGTAACATTTCTTGGAGGCTTCCAGTTAAGTATGGCTGAAATTTTGCTCGGGTCAACTCGAATACCCGTTGCGGATACCACATGACCCAAGAAGCTAACCTCTCTCAACCAGAATTCACACTTACTGAACTTCGCATATAACTGCTTATCCCACAAAATTTGCATCACTAATCTCAGGTGTTCAGCATGTTTGGTCTCATCTCTTGAATAGACCAAGATGTCATCAATGAACACAACTACGAACCGATCCAAATATGGTCTGAAGATCCGATTCATCAAATCCATAAATATCGCAGGGGCATTAGTGAGCACGAACGGCATCACTAAGAACTCGTAGTGACCGTACCTCGTTCTGAAAGTAGTTTTGGGTACGTCCGAATCTCGAATCCGCAACTGATAATAACCCGATCTCAAATCTATCTTTGAAAACACTGATGCTCCCTTTAATTGATCAAACAAATCATCAATACGCGGTAACGGATATTTATTCTTTATCGTCACTTTATTCAGTTGACGATAGTCAATGCACAACCTCATGGTTCCGTCCTTCTTTTTCACGAACAATACTGGTGCACCCCAAGGTGAGAAACTTGGTCGAGCGAAACCTCTATCCGTCAACTCTTGCAATTGAGCTTTCAATTCTTTTAACTCGGTTAGTGCCATACGATACGGAGCTATCGAAATTGGCGTAGTTCCAGGTACAAGCTCAATACCAAACTCTATCTCCCGAACAGGTGGCAAACCCGGTAACTCTTCAGGAAAAACATCCGGGTATTCACAAACCACCGGCACAGATTCGGGTTTCTTTTCTAACTCTTTGTCATCAAGTACATACGCAAGGTATGCTTCGCACCCTTTTCTTACATATTTCTGGGCCAACATTGCTGATATTACAGCTGCCAACCCCCTTAAGTCCGTAGACTCAACTCGGATTATCTCGTTATTTGCGCACCTCAAATCAATAGTCTTGCTTTTGCAATTCACAACCGCATCATGCGCGGTCAACCAATCCAAACCAAGAATAACATCAAATTCGTCAAACGGCAAAAGCATCAAATCGGCCGAAAAACAGGATTCTCGGATTATTAGAGGGCATCTCTTACACACTTTATCAACAAGTACGCATTGACCCAAAGGGTTTGACACTCGAATTACGAACTCAGTAGACTCAACAGGTAGAGTCTTACTGGATGCTAAGGTTTCGCATACATATGAATGAGTAGAGCCAGGGTCAATCAATGCAATCACATTAGTATCAAAGAGAGTGAAGGTACCAGTGATGACGTCAGGGGAGGATGCCTCCTCTCGTGCGCGAATGGCATATGCTCTAGAAGGAGTACGGTTCTCGGCTCGAACAGCCGTATCAGAGGCCCCTCTCTGACTACCACCCCTACCTCCTAAAATTCTCGGTGGTCTACCTCTAGTTGTCACTCCACTAGGTCTTGCACCTTGAATCTTATTCTTCTCATCAAGCTCCGTGCAATCTCTAATGAAGTGGTCCTTCGAACCGCATCCGTAACAGGCCCTGTTAATAGACTTACCCCAACATTCACCTATGTGTCGTCTTCCACATTGGGGACATTCAGGTTTCTCTAGACGATTATTGCCCACACTAGCTACCGAAGTAGCTCGGGAGTCCGTCGATGGTCGTGCTCTGATGGAAATTCCCGCAGTCATCCTCGACTTATTAGTGTCCTCCCTGAACTTCTTTACAGCTGAGAACGGAGCTTTACCCGTCGATCTTTTACGATAGTCTCTAGCTTCAAATTCAGCCTTCTTCTTCCCCTTTCCAAGTTCTTCCGCCTTGCAGGCTCGTTCGACTAGTGTCACGAATTCTTTTATCTCTAAAATACCCACTAATAGCCTTAAATCTTCATTCAATCCTTCTTCGAATCTTTTGCACATAGCAACCTTGAATGGCATATGCTCTAGAAGGAGTACGGTTCTCGGCTCGAACAGCCGTATCAGAGGCCCCTCTCTGACTACCACCCCTACCTCCTAAAATTCTCGGTGGTCTACCTCTAGTTGTCACTCCACTAGGTCTTGCACCTTGAATCTTATTCTTCTCATCAAGCTCCGTGCAATCTCTAATGAAGTGGTCCTTCGAACCGCATCCGTAACAGGCCCTGTTAATAGACTTACCCCAACATTCACCTATGTGTCGTCTTCCACATTGGGGACATTCAGGTTTCTCTAGACGATTATTGCCCACACTAGCTACCGAAGTAGCTCGGGAGTCCGTCGATGGTCGTGCTCTGATGGAAATTCCCGCAGTCATCCTCGACTTATTAGTGTCCTCCCTGAACTTCTTTACAGCTGAGAACGGAGCTTTACCCGTCGATCTTTTACGATAGTCTCTAGCTTCAAATTCAGCCTTCTTCTTCCCCTTTCCAAGTTCTTCCGCCTTGCAGGCTCGTTCGACTAGTGTCACGAATTCTTTTATCTCTAAAATACCCACTAATAGCCTTAAATCTTCATTCAATCCTTCTTCGAATCTTTTGCACATAGCAACCTCATCAGCTACACACTCCCGGGCATACCTACTGAGTCTTACGAATTCATGTTTGTATTCAGATACTGTCATACGGCCTTGCTTGAGTTCCAAGAATTCCTTACGCTTTTGATCGATGAACCGTTGACTAATATATTTCTTTCGAAATTCCACTTGGAAGAAATCCCAAGTAACTCGTTCGTTTGGGACTATGGAAATCAAGGTCCTCCACCAATAGTAGGCTGAGTCTCGCAACAAAGATATAGCACACTTTAGACATTCATCGGGTGTGCATGACAGTTCATCGAACACCCGAATGGTGTTATCAAGCCAGAACTCGGCCCTTTCGGCATCATCAGTAACTATGGCCTTGAACTCCTCAGCCCCGCGCTTCCTAATCAAGTCTACAGGTGGCTTACTCAGCCTCACAGGATCAGTGACTGATGGCATTACGGGCTCTTGGGGTGGATTATTCAAATTCGGGAATTGTTGGACAGCCGGATTGGTTCGGGCATATTGCGCGACCCACTCATTCATCATGGTAAAGAAGGCTTGTTTAGCCCCCTCACCTTGATTATTCGCAGATGACTGAGGTTCAACAGGCGGCGTCCCTTGTGCAGGAGCAGCCGCTACGCTTTCAACGTCATCCGCTAAGGTTCTTTCTACACCGGGGTCCATTTACTAATCAAAACAAAAACATTTTAACCGTCAGAAGTCATCACACATTTAAACATTAACATTAAGGCATGTATAGCTAGACTCATACGTGCTATGGTAGTCCTAGAACCGACTAAACCATAGCTCTGATACCAATAAAATTGTAACACCCCGAACCCGAGACCGTCGCCGGAATCGAACACGAGGTGTTAACAGACTTCAAACCACTTATTGACATTTCTCAGACAAGCTGTCAATCTGCGTACTAGTCGCTTTAAAAATCATATCTTGAGTTTTGAAACTCAAAATCCAGTTCCGTAAATTTTCCCTGGAACTAGACTCATATACCTATATGGTAGAATTTTTGTAGAATTTTTGGTCTGGCCAATTAGTACAGTTTATTAGTCAAAGTCTCCCATGTTACAGGGATCGACTACTCTGACCCTTGCGCATTACGAATTGGATATCTCCCTGCACAGAGCTTCAATACTGATGTCGTTTGTTTCTATAGAAACTAGACTCAGAGGGGAATCTGTACATATATGGCATGACTCCTAATTATCTCTGGTTAATTTATAATGAATTTCCAAAGTCGGAACAGGGAATCCAGAAACCGTTCTGGCCCTGTCTCACGAGAACCTGAATATCTCTTAACATACTATCCATATGATCATTTCGTTACTTCTATATGAAAACAGACTCATCGAGCTTCGATTACATAATTTATTCATCAATTAATTCCACTCCTACTATTTTTAGTGATTTTTCAATCTCACGTCACTGCTGCTGCCAGCATCTGTTACGAAAGCAACTATGCCCATTTCGTGATTTCTCCTTGATCTAACTAGTAATTCATCATACATATCACAAATTATGATCATGACTAGCCATGCCAAAGGCTAATCATTGTCAAACATCCCCCTACTACACTATTGCCATATCATGAATTTTAACACCAAAATAATCAACCATGACATATGGCATAAAAAGAAAAGTCGAATTACCAAGGCTTACGACCTAGCGTTATAAAACCAAACCCAACCGACATTTATGCCACTTTCGCATGGCTAAAAGTTTACATACCAAAGTTCAAACACAACATAATAGCCTATACATGCCGAAATGTTCTCCTAAGCCGACTAAGAAGAAAGTACCAAAACTTGCTAGCCGGTGTGATGACTTCGATGACGGCCCGACCACGCAAAAAGAGACGAGTCCAAGAAACCTAGAATAGGTGACAAGGAAACACCGAGTGAGTATATAACTCAGTAAGTCATAAGCAATGCACTACCATCCATTAATAACATTATCACAAGAGGAAACAAAATGGAACGAGGCTAGTTACTCCATCCATACCGAACCATGCCATAGTTCCTCAGACCTATCGATTCAATCTCATACCAAATCATGCATTCACATTCCATATACTAATCAATAGGATATTTGAGGCATTTTCATACATCATTTTATTTTCGTTACAATCATACAACTAAACGGCCTTTCACCTATTCCACGATAAATCTTATGTACGTGACTTCAAGTATATTTGTCACATAGGTTCAAACTTACCAAGCTCAACTCCAAATATAAACATAGCGCCTATTAGCCATGAACTCAAGGTACTTACCCGATCCGCTGTCCGTGATCAACTCAATAATGTCGCACACTTAGTGTCCATAGTGATTCAAAAATATATATTAAGTCCGCACACTCAGTGCTATATAATCAACACGCACACTTAGTGCTATATAATCAAACTCGCACACTTAGTGCTGTACAATTTAAACCCGCACACTTAGCGCCAATCTCATGATCATAAAAGTTTATACCCGCACACTTAGTGCCGAGATCAACAACTCAATACATCTCACCTCTTTTCTTCTCATTCAACACTTTCATCACCACATACATACATATATATATATATTTATCATTCCATTCAGCATCATTACATAGACGTTATGACCATTTAAATTAATACAAACTATATGCTTAATGACTTACCTTGTGTTGGGTAAGACGGTTCCAACTCGGTTACTCGATGATCTTTTCTTTGCCCTTGCTTGCCTCTCCACCTTTAGCTTCTTGAGCTAAATCGATAAATTAACTAGTTTAACCATCTTGCTAAACATTCATACTTCAATTACACATGCATATGTATGTTTGTATATTCGGCAATGACAATGGTAATTTAGCAAACCTTAATTTAACTTATAATTGTTCATAACACATTTAAAGCATCCACTCCATTCCATCATTTTAAAGCACATACATTACTCAATATTATCCAAGTTCACATTCGACATTTTCACAAATACACATGCCGATTTCATTCACTCATCTCTAATGTTAATTAAGAAATGCCGAATGTCACCAACTAAATGGCATACACACACTCACATGCATAAAAGTCATCCACACCTCCTATAGCTCATTCGGCATTCACAAAATCATACCATTAGAATTCATGTACAATACCGAACCTTTAGACATTCAAACATCTACCCTATTCTTTTCAAATCATCTAAATGGCAACACTCACATTCTAGCATTTAAATACAAAACATTTATTCAAGTAACTAAGCAAGTCCAAGTTCGGCTATTACACATATAAATACTATCAAATTAAATTTTTAACTAGATCAAACATCTCTCATCAACATTTATTCATTAAAACATAAAGAAAATAATCAAATCTCTTCATTAACCACCATGGCCGAATGCTCCATTCACCACCCAAATCCAAATTTTTAACATGGGCAAAGTAAGGAACTTAGTAACTAACTTAGAATAAGCTAAAATTTCAAAATCTAACATGAATTACTAACCTTGTTTTAAGCTTAAGATGGCCGAATGCTATATCCCTTTTCTTCTTTAAAGTTCGGCTACTAAGGGAGAAGATGAAACCAACATTTTGTCTTTCTTTTGTTTTTCTATTATCCTTTCTTTTTCTTTTCTTTAGCTCACGGCCATGGGGGGGGGGAAACAACCACACATTTTTTTGTTTTTATTTCTTTATTACCCATACTCCCTATTTTATTTTTTTCTAACATACCTCACTAAGCCAACATGTTCCCAACATGTTTCCACTCATAGCATGGCCGGCCACTAGCTCAAATTTTGGGTAATTTGACATGCAAACCCATCATTTTCATAACATGCATTAATAGGCCACTTCACATTTGCCTAGCACATTTATAAATTTTCTCACATAAGTCCTATTTAATAAAATTCACTTACAATTAACAAAATTCAAACATGAAATTTTCACACATGCATATATACATATAATAAACATCAAATATGATGGCTAATTATTAGTATGACTCGGTTTTGTGGTCCCGAAACCACTCCCCGACTAGGGTCAATTTTGGGCTGTCACAAGTCTAGTTCCCTATCCATGCCATATTCAAAAATGTAAATCAAAGTATACCTAATTCTTTGATTGATAGTGTGATCGATATCTTTGACTCCTGTTGATTCTTAAGCTAGATAGGTGGCACTATAAGGAAATGAAAAAGAAGAGGGAGTAAGCATAAAGCTTAGTACATTGCACATAAATGAATATACAACATAACTTTACCATTTATCAACAAGCTCATAACATACAATGGGGCATATGCAAAACTTACTCATTAATATTCAGTACACATTGTATATTATAAAATGGGCTCATATTCTATATATACCAAAAAGGTACCTGTACCACTCACAACACAGTTATACTTTCTCGTTAACTTGAAATCATAACTTTCACTATTGAACCATTTGGAACACTATCAGATATTCATTAAGCCTAAAACATGGGGTAAGGTGCCGATGCCATGTCCCAGACATGGTCTTACATAAGCTCTAGCATATCTATGCCTTGCTGTGTCCCAGACATGGTCTTACACTGACACATCTCGTAGCCGATGTATGTCCCAGAAATGTCTTATACTGGCTTACATCTTGAGGCCGATGCATGTCCGAGACATGCCTTACAATAGCACTCGTCTCAATGCCGATGCCATGTCCCAGACATGGTCTTACATTGGCTTTCATAATGTGGCCGGTGCATGTCCCAAACATGTCTTACACTAGTTCACAATAACCCATATGTTATGGCATGAATATCTAATTTATTTCCTAGGTTCCAACGGGAACTTTACTATCTCTATTACCATCATGCTTTCTTGGTTCCACAATCAAGCAATTCATGCTATATTAAATTCAAGTACAATTCAACACATACATTAATATTGTAGTTGTATTACTTACGTACAACTTAACTCGGATTACAAAATGTGGCGACAAGTCGATTTAATTGATTTCTTGGCTTTCCCTCGATTTAAGTTTGGATTTGTTGATTCTTGATCTATAATCGCAAAATGCACTTGTTTAGTCACTAAATAAAATTTAGAAATAAAAAATTCATATCTTTGGTAAAATGACCATTTTGCCTCTAGACTTTGACAAAATGACCATTTTACCCCTACGCTTGAAAATCAATTTTTATCAAATTTTTTCACATCTTAAGCCTAGACGAACCCTTTCTACTCTTATAGAGACTCCAAATTCCCACTATTTCACACACTTATCATCTATTTTACAACTTATGTAAAATAGCCCTTTTAGGTGTTTTCATGTTAATACCTTTCACAAAAGTTGTTTATTAGACACCCAAGACTCATTTCTTCCTTAAAAACTCAGCAAACATTACAAATATTTTCATGGCAAGACCCTAAATTCTTAATCATTTTGCAAAATAGTATCCCCATTTGAAAGCTCATGCTTCAAGTGTCTCAACAATGTAAAAATCATCAAGAAAAACTATCAAAATCACTTACTTGTGAGGATTACAAGTTGCTAAAATTTTTAAACTTTCAAACCCCCTCCAATAGCTAATTTTCAGTGGAGAAAGAAGATGAAAAATGGATGATATCATCTTTCCTTTATTTACTCCTATTTTAGTCAAAATAAGCCACCTAACTTACCAAACTTTGAAAATTTGACAACCTTTGTCTCCTATGGCCGGCCATGCCTCCCTAAAAGGCTTAATTGCCCTATAAAGACCCCCAATTTAGGTTCTCCTTCTATTTGGAACTTTTAGCTATCAGAATAGGACTTTTACATTTTATGCAATTTAGTCCTTTTATGCAATTAAGCTCACAAACGCTAAAATTATTTCACAAAATTTTTTATGCACTCTTAAAAACATGCTATAATATCAAAATAATAATAAAATAATTTCTCTGACTTTGGATTTATGATCCCAAGACCACTATTCTGACAATGCCCTAAATTGGGCTGTTACAGAATCTCTGGTGCCAAAGGAATTTATTAAAAAGAATACTAAACTTGTCAAGTTCGATGGATGAAGTTAGCATTAGAGATTTATATTAGGATTTGTTTCTAAGGTTTGGGGTAATATTGTATTAAACTCAACCTCCATGGGAGTTTAGGTACCTGACATTTTAAGAGATTCTTGACAATCAGTGGAGTTTAATTAAGGCTGGTGAATAGATAATACATAGAACTTAACACCTGTTGATGTTGAGTTTAGTTAGCTTCTCATATATTTTGGTAACTCCACACCTATGGGTGCTAAGATCCTTTTTTGTAACTTTCTAAATCATTGTTCTTGATATGGTTTATGAACTCTATAAATACAAGATTAGGCACTTTTTCCTCCCTCATTTAGCACTAATATCCAAACTTAAAACCCTAATCCATTTTCATAATCCATACATTCTAAATTTAGGCAATAATATTAAATATTTAAGGTTTAAATATACACACTAAACCTATAAAAATATGCAAATAAAAAATCATTCACGATGTCCACACTCAAAATCGTTTCATAGTTTTGTCCAAATGGGTTAAAATTTTACAGGATGTAACATCCCAAAATAGGGCCTAGTCGAAATAGTGGTTTCGGGAACCACAAATCCTACGTTAAAATATTTTTTTTATGATTGTTATGAGGTTTAGAATATGAATATATGCAAGTGTTAAAATTTCATGAAGAAATTCTAAATATAAGGTGTCCAATTGGAAATTAGGGACCAGATTGAATAAGTTGCAAAATTTGTGTTTTAGAAGCAATTTGTATGAAATTACGTTGGATTATTAATTAGGAGGTCTTAAAGAGAAATTTTCCCAATTTCTAAGTTTTTAGACAAAAATGGGCTTGTATGGAAAAATTTGAAGGAAAGGGAAAATAAAAATGTGAAAGGAAGGAAAATTTGGGCTGTTATGAACATGAAAAATGTTCAGCTAGACTTGGGTAACTAAGAAATCCCATACATTGTATTATCTGAGCCTAGGGACTAAATTGCAAATATATGAAAGTATAGGGGTAAAATAGTAATTTTACCCAAATATGAATTTTGGATCGTTTTGAGTAATGTATGTATTAAATGAGCTAAATGTGGTATTATAGATCAAGAGAATCGAGATACGAGCCTTGATCGAGGAAAGAACAAGTTTACGAGGTTTAGGCCCGATTTCTAATATTTTGTAACGAGGTAAGTACACATGCAAATAAATACATTAATTATTGTTATTAAATGATTTATTGATATTTGTATGCTTAATATGCTTATTTGGCTATATTGATAGTATAACATGTTTTGATGCATTGCTATATGATTATGAGACGTTGGCCATGTGAAAGAAACCATTTATGCGAGTATGTTCGGTAAAGGTCTAGAAGTCTAAAATCTCGTTTAAACCTTAGGAATAGTTGAGGATACAAGTGACATGTCACTAGGATAGTCATGTGTGTTATGAGATCATTTAATATGTGATACACGCTAGGGTCCGGGTGCTGGGTATCCTAAGTTGTGTTCAGATACTCCTTTAGCTTTTTTAGTAGCCCTGTTGAGAGCGGCATGTGATTCTGTGATATGAGGCACTTCGGTGCACTTTTTGTTAGGTAGCCAAGGCTACGTTCAGGCACTTCTGTGCATTTCTTGCGTGTGTCTGAATCATATTCCAAATGTTCAACGGGTAACATAATATGAATTCCGAAAGTAAAATTTATGTAAGCCATATGTGTGCAAGATGGCACATGTATGTACTAAAACCCTATGAGGACTTAGTATATGATGATATTATGGAAAGATATGATTTGGATAAGCATGTTCATATGAATATGGAAGGTAAAGTATATATATATAACATGATGAAAAGTATCATAATGGATAAGTAATTATGCGTAGATTATCAATAATTGCAAAAATGTAGATTATTTATATGTGTACTTACTAAGCTTTATAGCTTACCCTCCTCTCTTTTCCATTCTCTTTAGATATGTCAAGTTAGCTCAAAGGATCGGGAGACGTAGGAGATCAGATCACACTATCTTCAAGGATTTTGGGTATAAAAGGGTTCAATTATTTTGGTCATGGCATGTATAGGAAACTTGTCTATTTTGTGTATATGTGTCATGTTGAAGTAGCCAAGTGTAATGACTCATTTGGGCATTGATTATTTTGTATGCGGCCATGTGATTTGGTCCATATTAATGATTGGGATGTATCCCTAAGTTTACCTTTGCATGCATTCTAAGATGTGTATGTGTTGGTTGATGGATGACTATTTATTTGCTAGTATGTGGTTGCATGATTTAGCACTCATAATGGATTGATAATAAGGAATATGGTAAACCATGAAATTGGTGTGGAATGACTAAAAGATAAGGTTGTGTGAATACAAATGGGCTAGTATAAAAATGGGTCATAGTGATGCTATAATGTTGCATGTTTAAGTGTCCAAATATATCATGGGATATGCCATTGAACATATGGGAGTGTATGATTGTTTAAGGGTGACCAATGGCTTGGAGAGTAGCCTCCAAATGGTCCACACGGGTAGACACACGGGCATGTGTCTAGACCGTGTGTGACACACAGTCAGCCCCATGGGCGTGTTGTTCGGCCGTGTGTCCCCTGCACCTTGAATTTTAGGTTAACATGCATGGTAGTAAGCACATGGGCAGAGATACAACTGTGTGTCTGAACAGTGTGGAGGACATGGCCTCTGGCCACGGGCGTGTACTTGCCGTGTGCCTCAAATTTGTATGATGATGTCATAAATAGAATGCTCACTAAAATCACTTGGGCTACCGCATGGGCATGTCCCAGGCCGTGTGAGGAGAACGGGCCAAGGCACGGGCGCGTGCTCAGCCTTGTGAAAACCCCTGTAGGTTCGAATTGGAAAATAAATCCAATAATTCTACACGGGTGTGGGACATGGGTGTGTCTCCAAGCACACGGGCGTGTGCATTGCCTCCACACAAGTGTGTGAGGCTTTAAGCTAGAAATTTCCTTAGAATTTTCGTGAGTTCTCGGTTTAGTCCCGGACCGCTAATGGTGTATGTTTTGGGCCTCGTAGGTCCATAATAGGGACAAATTGGCTTTAATTGATTGGTTTTAGTTTGAATGAAATTTTGTGGCCCAGTTCTATATGTTTGGTTCTGCTTAAGTTTAGTAATGCCTCGTACCCTGTCCCGGCATCGGATACAGGTAAGGGGTGTTACATTTATCGGGCTACAAAAATTGATTATTTTCATACTTTACAATTTTCGTATGGCGTTATTAATTTGACATCCAACAATTTGATAGATTTCTTCGTTTGGTGATGTCGAATTAGTAATGAAGTTCTCTTAAAGGCATCGATGCTACCAACACTCAATGAGCACTTCTTAATGGATGGTATGTGCAATATACACCATCCCTTCTAAATTCAACTCAGAGTCTACACCAAGATTTTGGCATTGGAAAAGACTCGATTCGAGAAAGATTCTCTTGCATAGTGGAAAAATAAAATTTTGAAAATTGAGCCGTTTTGTGATAATTATAGTAATAATTGCACCTGTGTTTTAGGCTAGACGAATCCTTGTCGTTCTCGGCTTTCAACTGAACGACCTTCTACTCTATTCTCATACCATAAATTACTTAGAATGTGGGCTCAAAGAAATTCGAATCAAGCATAGAACCAGGAATTATTTACTTTTAGTGGGAAAGTAAAACTCTCTCTAATAGAAATTGGTAGCAGTGTTATTCTCGAAAAATAGAATTTATATTATTTTCAAGAAAAATAAAAATATCTCAAAGTTATGTGTAACCTATTGTGTTTTTAGCCCTATCGATGCCATCTATTTATAGGGAGAGGAAATGAAACCCTTGTTGAATTAGTAGAAACATTTAATGTCTATTTAATAGAAAAAGCAATCTCCTAGTTGGACTAGGAAAGAGAGGGGCTACAACCCTAGTTAAACATACTAGGGTTTGTTGTCCATTGTATTCTATATTAAAGGCTTTTGGGAGTCTCCTGTATTAGATCCAATTATAAGTTGTTCCTAGACTTTTGTTCCAACACTTTATAATTCAATCTAATCCAATACATGTTTTTCTATTTTTCAAAATAAACATCATAAATTAATTTAAATTAACTAATCAATTTCCCAATTAAATAAATTTTCAACCCAATTCTTATTCAGTTAAAATCATGTTAAGTAATCTATGAGAAAATATATTTAATTTTCTACATTCAACGGGTTCACAATGACCAATTAATTTAATTCCATTTTCAAACTTCAATCATTTAATTAATTAATTAATAATTTGAAAAACTACAAAGTAATTCTCAAGTAATTTCCATACTTAGTGAGAAAC
Source organism: Gossypium hirsutum (assembly GCF_007990345.1). NCBI lineage: Eukaryota > Viridiplantae > Streptophyta > Magnoliopsida > Malvales > Malvaceae > Gossypium > Gossypium hirsutum. The sequence continues at coordinate 81,925,964 of NC_053426.1, read as the reverse complement.
CTACATTCATATCTAAATATTTCTTATTTCTATAACTTTATCATTTATATCCATTTCTGATTGTAAGACCCTAAAAAAATAAGTCTGGTAGTTTCGGGTAAGTTTACCAGGTTTCGAGTAAAAATTTAGTGTTAATCAGGTTTATTAGTAAATTTTTAGTTAGCTTAATTTCATTTTAAAATCAAGAAATAATATTTTGAAAAATAAAACTATTTTTAGAAAATTTAATTTTGTAGTTTTAAATAAATTTTGGGTCAAATTAGAATTGAAAAATAAATTTAAATGGGGGTTTAATTGAGAAAATTTAAAATATTTATTACATAGGACCATTTTGAAAAACAAGGGAAATATTTTAGTGGTTCTATGTCAAATTGCTCATATTTTTAGAATTTTGGAGGGAACAGGTTATTTAATAAAACAAAGGAATTGTGGGAGTGGTCTGATGGCAATTTCCCTAATTTTTTGAAATCAGGTAGGGGTTTTTCAGTTAAAAAACGTTGCAACCTACTCACTTCACACACAATTCTCACCTAATTTCTAAGCATTTTATCTCATTTTTCTTTTTCAGTTTTGAAGTCCACATATCAAAGATTAGATCTTATCTTTTATTCTCTCAAATTTCTCTCAATATTCTTAAAAAAATATTTCCAAAGAAAAAACTCATCCAAGTTCTTGAAAGATATTGGTCCAGTCTTCAATATTGGTGATTCCAGATCGATTGAAGGTATTTTCTCAACTGTAAATTCATTCTAAGGTTGTTTTTAATCATTATTTTAAATCTAAATTGAATAAACTAGTTTTTCAAATCTTGATCTCTTAGCTCTTGAACATGAGATTCATCTATAGTGAATTCATGATTTTGAGTTGGAATCCAAGTTTAAATGGATATTTAAGCTCAAATCATGTTTATTAAGAGGTTTTTTATCAGAAAACAAAAGATCAAACTCATTTGGTTGATAAATTTTTTGGAAAATGATGAAACGGTTTGTTTTATGAAATTGATGCTTAGGTTTTGTGTTGATAGATTAGGAATGATGTTTAGAAATGATTTTTGGGGCAGAGAAGGTCATTTAGGGGCTGAAATTTGTGTTTCGACTAGATCGTGAGTTTTCAGTAAGGTAGATTGGAGAGGCGTTTTAGATCTGTGTAGTTCATGATTTTTCGATTTTCTTGTTTTTAATGGTAACTTGTAACATGTATTTTACCTCTGTTTAAGATCCACATCAAGGAGGAGACATTGCTAATCAGAATTGAGGTCCAAACACAATTACTTGACACACTTTGGCTTGAGAAGCAAAGTGTGAATGTGAGTGGCTTTTAAAGGCAATTGGTAAACATGCCTATTTACATTTTGAATTGAGGTTTTGAATTGTGTTTCTAGAGATTCAATTCTATTTCAAATACTTTAGATTTCAAATTTGATTTTAATTTTATAAAAGCATATTTGTAAATGATTTATGGAAATTGTGAATAGAGTCTTTAATATGGTTGATTTGAATTATATTGGTTAATAATTGAAGCATGGATTACTGTATATTAGAGCATTTGATGATGATTTTATAGTTGGTTTTAAATCCATGGACAAAGAAACTTATTGAGCTTATCTATATGGATGTCAAAATTGTTGAGTGACATCCTTTAAATTAAATTTTGATATCTTGAATTAAGTGCTTAAATAGTAGTGTTTATATGTTGTGTGTTTGGTTATATTGGCAACATTGTATGATGGATCTATTGGATATAGATGGCATGCCATAGGATTAGTGTGTACTCACCACTTCATGTGTTATATGTGAGCATATAGCTCTAGTATTACTGATTTTGCTGGAGGGAATAAGGGAGTGTTGAGCCTTTTTCTCCACTCAATCATTGGCAATTTCGAGGAGACATAAGAGACTGTGTGGTTATGCCCCACCCAACAAGAGTATTGTATTCAATATTTGGGAGATTAGAGATCCGTTTATCCAATGCATGATCACATGTTTATATTTTTCCATGGATGTCATTTGACAATATAAGTGTATATTTTATGTTTATATGCCATAATAATTGTGATTTTTACTCATGGAATAACATATGGAATTATGATGTTATGATGTTGCATTGCTATTGGAAATTTTCATCAATTGAATGTCATAATTGAGCGTGAAAATATAATTGAAATTATGGATCATATACCTAAAATTTGATACATGATTTGCCTTGGTTTAAGTATGTTTTTGGTGTGATTTACTTATTTAATTTATGACCATTCACTGAGCTTTATCAACTCACAGTTTTGTATAGAGTTTTTCCAGCTTTGGGGAGTTGAGGAGCAAGGGCAAGGCTAGTCCAAGTTTAAGGCTACTTGGTAGTATAGATTAAGGACTTTTCTATAGATGCATTAGAGGGCATTGTGGCACTCAATTGGGATAATTTGATACACTCGTAATGGATGTTTGAGACTTACATTTGGATATTAATTTTAAGATGTTATAGTTTTTTTAATGTTTGATTTTATGGTTAAATGTTGAGTGTATTATTGTATGTTGCTAGGTGATAACATGGTGATTGAAAACATGGTGATTGAAGTATGAAATTTTCAATAATACATTTTAATTGTAGTTTGTCCAAGAGTGGATAGCTTTGTGAGTAAGGTAAGTCCATTGTATGTTTTAATTTTTGTTTGTTAAGCATGATTTTGAATGTTTAAATTATTATACACATGTTGTTTATTAGTTGTAATTAGATTAATAAGAGTTGTATGTATGAATTAAGGTAATAAAACTTGGCTAATATAGCCTTAATTAATAAGCGGATTAAGGAAAAATGGATAATTAAAAAAATAGATAGTTATTAGTTAGAATTGAGGTGTTACAAGGTTAGGGTGTGCTTTAGGTGATTTTGTGCTGGAGAGTTACTTCAGTGACTAATGTGTTGCTTTCGATTCGGGGCGGTCCATTTTAATCGGGTTTGGGCTGTCACACAGTTCATTTGATTCAACATGCAATTTATTTCTGGTTCCACCGAGTGAGTCGAGGGGCCAATTGGACATATGTGATTAGGGCTCAAATGATTTATAATTAAGTTCTAGCTTTTCACCTATCAATTATTTACTGATTTAGTTATGAAGTCATTCCACTATAGTACCTTGAATAAGCTCTCCCTATTGGCATTCTAATACGAAATTTACTCAATCTGTACTCATCCAATGACCTTGTCATAAGTGTGTTACCCTCATAGGATATCCTTAATCTCTTTAGGATAAAATCACTCTCCCAATATGATCCTATTTTTCTCATGGTAACCATTTCATCTTTCTTCATGAAACGTTAACCACTACCAAATAGTAATTAAGTCATTCATTATAAAGATGAACGACAGGTGGCCATGCTTACTTTTCATCTATCATGTAATTACAATGAAATGATATCATTTACAAATTTCTTGGGCTATGGATTCCATTATTGTGAATGATGCTACATATTGCAGAAGTTGTATACCAAACGTACCAGCTTTTAGTTCCTTATCTATTTGAACTCAAGCTTTTTCTTACATCAAAGTTTACGAATCATGCATGCATAATCCATCATCCACTAAGGATTAAGGTATGCCATTGTAACACCCCTAACCCGTATCCGTCGCTGGAATAGGGTTACGAGGCATTACCAATCAATCACAACATAAATCATTCATTTCTCATACAAGATTCAATTTCACATAAATACCAATCTAACATAATCATATTGTAACATCCCAAATAAAGGCCTAGTCGGAACAGTGGTTTCGAGACCATAAATTCGAAATAGAAATAATTATTTTATGATTATTTGATGGTCCATGATATGATTGCATGTTTGTGTGAAATTTTCATAAAGAAATTTTTTGCCTAAAGTGTCCAATTCGAAGTTAGGGACCGGATTGAATAAATTTCAAAACTTGTGTCCTAGAAGCTTCAAGCATGAGATCGCATTGGATTATTAATTGGAGGTCCTTAAATGGCAATTTGACCAAGTTCTAAAATTTTGGATAAAAATGGGCTTGGATAGGTGAAATTTCAAAGAAAGGCATTACGGGTATTTTAGTAAATAGGTAATTAAATGAGCTAAAAGACAAAATAAAATGCCAAAATTGCTCATTTTTCTTCCCCATAGCCATGTGAACCAAGGTGACACCATGGCTAGGGTTTTCAAGCTTCCAAGCTCAATAATAAGTGCATCCAAGCCCCGTTTTTTATGTTCTTTGCATTTTTAAAGTCCTCATAGCATGACCTACCCATTTCTACCCATATTTTGAAGTAGGGTTCACGTTTGAAATTTGATCCATGTATGACATGCTTGTGTTTTGATGTTTAATGGAAGAATATGAAAGTTTGATGCGTGTTTAACATCTTTTACTAAGTGATTTTGCATGAAAACATCTAAAGTGACCAAATTGTAAAAGATGTAAAAGTGGGTAGTAAAAATGTGAATTAAAGAAAAATGTGGGCTGCTATGAGAAGGAATATGAATCGGCTAGGCTTGGGTAATCAAGGAAATGCATGTATTTCACTTTACAAGCCTAGGGACTAAAGTGTAAATATGTGAAACTTTAGGAGCAAAAATGTAAATTTGTCAAAGTATGATTTTTGGATTGATTTGAATAATGTGAGTGTTAAATAAATTATATTTGATATGTTAGATCAAGAAAAATGAAATTCGGGCTTAGATCAGGAAAGAACGAGGTTATGGACTAAATCGGAATAAATAGCTGTTTTTGCATTCGAGGTAAGTTCGTATGTTTAATAAGCATTGAATTGTACATGTATAATTGTTTAATTGATATAATTGCGATAAATGCCTTGTTATTAAAATGAAATGCAAATGCTATAGAGTACGGTATTACAGAAATGACCATGAGATTTTATGATACGCTATGCAATGATATGATCTAAAATATGTCTATGATACTTGATGACATTGTGATGAATTATATGTTTACGATAATATGTACGTGATAGTGACATACTCCATGAAATCTTCGATAGTCCAAGTGTCAATAATGTGCTATGTGATGGTTGAATGTATTGGAAATTTGATTGGAACATGATATTTTATTGAATTGAATAGATTGTGAAAAAGTGAAATGAAATGAAAGCTTATATTATGATGAGTTCTATGAGTGGTAAAAATGACTTTTCGAGTAAGTTCATATGTGAATAATGCAATATGTACCATGTATAATACTTTGTTATTGTGTAAATTTAAATGCTATATTGTTGATATGTAAGCCTTGATTCCTTCCATGCGAAAATGATTGATACTATGTACATTGAGGTCAATATTACGAGCGAGTCCGACAGTGATACGATAAGTATGAAAATCCCGTTTGAACCTTTGGAATAGTTTAGGATACAAGTGACATGTCACTAGGAACTATGTGATCTGAGCTCATGAGTTGTGGTTTGAGTTCATGATATATGTAACACAAGTTATAGGGCTCCGGGTACTGGTTTTGTATGTCTACCGATGGCTGGGTAGTCCAGCATGTGTTGCGGATACCCGACAGCTTGTGTGAGCAGCCCGTGTAGCTACATCCTGACCGATAGCTTGTGTGAGTAGACCCGTGAGTAGCTCGAAAGCAAGCAACATATGATATGTGATATGAGGTAGCGATAGCTACATATAAGGCACTTAGGTTCAAGAATTTCGATGTATCCAATGGTATTCCAAGTGTTCAACGGGTAGTCCAAAGATAAGTTCAATGAGTAATCTTAATGAATACGTCAAAGACGAGAAAGTAAGTTATTATGTGCAAGTGGGCACAGGTACATGCTCGAAACTCATGAGCAATGAGCTTAATATGTGATGAATATGTGGTAACGTTGTACATGAGAAAGTTATGATTATAAGATCTTGATGAGATGTAAATGAATGAATCATGACTATAAGACTTTATTGTACACTATGATAATGGTAAGATTTACATTATGTTTAAGATACTTGATGACCTTGTGGTGAATTATGTTTGAACAAGTGAGGAGTATGAGGTATAATGTAAATTTCATGTTTATAAGCTGCAATATGGAAGGGTAAAGTATGTAGATATATTCATGAAATACTGGTGATTTATGTTATGTTGTGTTTACATTATTAATCTAAGCAAAGAAATCGCATGAAATGCTTATTATTTTCATACAGGCTTACTAAGCTTTAAAGCTTACTCATTCCTTTCCATTTTTTTTAGTGTTGTCAGGATTGGCTCGGGGTTGGATATCGTCGGAGAAAGCATTACACTATCAAATTGTCAATTTGGGGGTATTGAAAGTCTTAAATGTTTGCGAGTGAGTGGCATGTATAGATGCTTAGTTATTATGATATGTGTTCTTATGATTTGGCCAAAGATGTTAGCTTATATTGATTCATTGTATATAGCCATGAGATGTGGCTTATATTGGTTATGTGTATGCATGAGTTAAGATTTCATGTGATGCAGTCATGCTTGTTTCCTATGAATGGATAGTGTCATGGCATGTATACATATGTGCTTGATGAATGCATCATGACCAATCGAAGTGGTCATAGCCATTGAATTAATGTGTGATATGGGTAATAAGATAATAATGCCTTGAATAAAATGCTTGATGATTAAGTTGAGATTAATTGGTAAGTTGATAATCATAGTATAAAGGTAAAAGTAGTCATCAAAATGACAAGGCTAAATAATGTGAAATGGCGTGTTTAGATGTGATATAATGTGAGTACGTGGAACACATGGATGATGGCATGTAAATGCTATAATTGTGCCTTAGTTAAGGATGTTTAATCATTAAATTGATGCTATGTCATGTGCCTTTGATGTGTATAAGTATGGTTGGGATTAAGAGTAAGAAAAGGCTTGGAAAATAGCCTAAGTATTGGCTACCCGAGCAGAGATACGACCGTGTGTCTCAGCCATGTGAAGAACACGGCATGGAGACATGGGCATGTGTCTAGGGCATGTGAAGTCTGCACTTAATTCGTGAGAATTTAATTCGTCACACGGCCTAGCACACAGGCGTATGGCTTGACTGTGTGGTTCATCTTGTTTGATGATGTCATAAACAGAGAGTTACATGGCCTAAGGACACGGGTGTGTTGAAGGTACATGGGCGTGTCCCTATGTCCATACGAGCATGTGACCCTGTTCCATGAAATTTTTTTCCAAGTTTTCCCAAAATTTCTCAAAGTCCTCGATTTAGTCACGATTCACTTTCAATGTATGTTTTGGGTCTCGTAGGCCCATAATAGGGACACTATGATTGAATGTTGATGATTTTGAATTGAATGAAATCTTATGTCCTGATTTTGCATGAATGTTGTGAATTTGTCCAGTAATCCTCATACCCTGTTCTGGCCTCAGATATGGGTAAGGGGTGTTACACTTATTGTCCCTTATAAGGTTCTACGAGACCTTAAAACATGTTTAAACGAGGTTCAGGACTAAACCGATAACATTTACAAACTTAAGGAAACTTCTAAAATTTTGAAACATTCAGGGGTCACACACCCGTGTGAACAGGTCGTGTGCCTCACACGGCCACCAGACACGCCCGTGTCACAAACCGTGTAAAAACATGGCATACATACTGACTTGTACCATACGGCCAAGGACACGCCCGTGTGCCATGGCCATGGGAAATCTGGAGGGGTTACTAAATTGGGTCACACGGCCGGCCACACGCCCATGTGCCAGACCGTGTGTCCCACACGGCTTGTAACACCCCTTACCCGAGACCATTGCGGAGTCGAGCACGAGGCGTTGCCAGACTTATCTTACCTGTTCGGGGCATAAAAAAAATTTACTTTTTTAAAAAATTATTAATTTTCTCACATTCATCCAATAAATCCCTAAAAAGGGCCCTCGAGGCCCTAAAACATGCAATTGGAGCGGTTCAGGACCAAACTGGGGACATTAAAAATTTTCCGATTACTTACAAAAATCAAAACAATTTATTTCACTATTCATAATAAAACTGTCCATCTGCGTAACAATCACTAAATTAATTATAACTTGAGTTACGAAACTTGAAATTTAAATCTATAAATTTTTCCTAAAACTAAACTCATATATATTCTTACCATAATTTTCCTAGAATTTTTGGTTTGGTCAATTTGTACAGTTTATTCATTAAAGTTTCCTCTGTTTTGCATTTTCGCGGACCTGATCTCTCTTCACTAAAAATTTATTATCTCATTATACAGAAATTGGATAATGTTTCTATTTGTTTCTAAAAACAATAGACTCACTAAGGAATCTAGAAATATAAAATTTGACTTATAATTATTTTTTTACAATTTCTAGTGATTTTCCAAAGTTGGAACAGGGGATCACAAAGTCACTCTGAACCAATCTTACAGAAATTTAAATATCTCAGAATATAGACTTCTTTTTCTTTCTCTATTTCTTTCCTATAAAAATAGACTAAATAAGCTTTAATTCTATATCTCATTCACCATTTAATTCTATTTCTAAAATTTTTAGTGAGTCTTCAAAACAACATCACTGCTGCTGTTTCCTAACTGTTCCATGGCCAACTCTTACTCTTTCATAGCTTCTTTGCATCAAACCTCATTTAGGCATACATAATACAAAAACATGTTCTTATTTAGATATATCATAAGCTAATAATTACCAAGTATTCACATGCCATTCTTTAATCATATCATAAGGACATACACACAAAATAGCCAAGTCCCTATACATGCCATAACTTAAAGTATTTCTAGTCACAAAATGCTGAGATAACTTGTTGATAGTGTGAGGCGATATTTGACGTCCTTATGATTTTCCGAATTGGCTTTGCGATACTATAAAAAAAGGATAAAAGAAAGGGAGTAAGCATAAAGCTTAATAAGTTTTCATGTAAATAAATAACAACATTCTAAATGAATTTTCAAGATAACCTGAACCTTTCGAACATGGACTTATCTTACCTTCCCTTTGGCACACTCTTTGAATTTTTTCATTGAACCATTTGGAATACTAAGGATACACGGGCACCTTTCCTTTTTAAACTTACCATTGCCATGTCTTGACATGGTCTTACGTGGTATCCTTGCCTTATGAACTCACCATTATCATGCCTTGGCATGGTCTTACATGATTTGCTTGCCTTGTAGAACTTACCAATGCCATGCCTTGGCATGGTCTTACTTGGTATCCTTAAACCCTAATGTCATGACATTTATATCCTACACATTCTTAAGGTTCAACCAGGACTTTTAAGTATCATTTCTCCGTCAATTCTTGCTTGAACCATCAAGGAATAAATTTAAAAAATAAATATATAGATATTCAAAAATAACATCATTAATTATAAATAATAAAACATTTCATTTATTTACCGTAAACTTACCTTGATACAAAATATGATCAAATATTTTGATTTAGTCCTCAACCTTTTTCTTTCCTTGAATTTTGTTCTTCTTGATCTATAATAGCAAATTTAACTTATTTAATATTCACATTTATCAAAACAGTCCTTAACTCTAACTTTGGCAAAATTATGATCTTGCCCCTAAACTTTTGCATATTTACACTTTTTCCCCAAGGCTCGGAAATGAAACTTTATCCCTAATTCTTATGTTTTATGACATGCTGATCATTTATTTACCTACGGCAACATAAAATTCCCACTCTAACATGTACTTATGACCATTGGGTATTTTTACCCATTATGTCGTTTTACTTGTTTTCGCTTAAAATCGCTTAGCTTAAGTCGTTTAACATAATTTCAAGCTTCATATTCTACCATAAAACATCAAAATAAACACATTTCACCTATGGATATTTTTCCAAATATGAAACCTAGGTTAAATTATTGCTAGAATAAGCTAAATTAAGTTATCGAGACTTTAAAAACGTAAAGAACATTAAAAACGGGCCTTGAAATCACTTACTATGAAGCTTGGAAGCTTGACAAAACCCTAGCTTTGAAGAACCCTTGAAATTTCGGCCTAATGAAGAAGATGGGCACATTTTGCCATCTTTTTCCCTTTTTAATCTTTTAATTACCAAATGACTAAAATACCCTTAATTAAAACTTTAGTTATTTTTATCTATGTATGCCCATTTTTTTCCATGAAAACCTAATGGTCTAATTAACATTTAAGGACCTCTACTTCAATTATACTCTTCAATTTAATCTTTTAGCATCTAAAACTCATATTTATCAACTTTTGCAATTAAGTCCTAGTAGGCAAATTAAGCATGCTATCTATAAAAGTTTCCATCGATACTCTAACACATGCATCTAATCACTCGGTAAATTATAAAAATTAATCGGAATAAACTTTTCCATCTCGGATTCCTGGTTTCACAACCACTGTTCCGTTTAGGCCTTATTTTGGGATGTTACACGACCAATAGACACTCCCGTGTGTCTAGACTGTGTCAAACCTGTAGGGTATACTGACATAATATCGAAGGGCTACCCCAGGGGACACACGACCGTGTAGCATGACCGTGTGTCGCATACGGCTAAGACACACCACCGTGTCTCTACCATGTGGACAAAAATAGGTTATTTGAAAAGCCAATTTGTCACCCTTTTCTCATGCACACCTAGTAACCAAAATGGTACCATTTCAATACATTTATAAGCACCCAAAACATGCCAATTCATATACAATATATGCTGTAACAACCAGCTTTAGCTAAATTGGAATAGTGGTTTCGGGACCAAGAATCGGAGGTCATAAAATTATTTTAATATTATTTTTGGTGTTTATAGCATGTGACTATGTATGTGTGAAAATTTCGTGAGCTAATTTTATCGTTTAATAGCTCAATTTAAGAAAAAGGACTTAATCGCGTAAAATGCAAAAGTAGCATGCTATAAGTTAAAAGTGCTTAATTGTTATGATTCATTAAATGAAAGGTCCTTATGTTGTTAATAGACCATTGATAGTGGATTTTTGCATAAATGGGCATTAATATGATGATTTTTAAATGGTTTAATAAAGGTTAAAATAGTAAATTGTTTAATAATGAATTATTAAGTAAAACAAAATCAAATTTTGGTACTATTGTCATCTTGATAGCTGAATTTTAAAGGAAGAATAAGAAAAACTACGATTCTTGATTTGATTTTGAATATTCAAGCAATTAAGATCCCAAAAGAAAGAAATTGGATCTAGATCGAGGGAAATCGAAAGTTATCGAATAGTCAATCCATTCCCTCTATTCCAACTACGAGGTAAGTTCATATGCAAATAAATGTCTTTAAATTTAATTATATGTGTTTACTTGCTATTGGATTGTTATGAATGTGGAGCAAGAAAATACGAGTAAGAAATAATGACGTTTCAATATCCAAAAGTCCCGTACGAACCTTACGAATAGTATAGGATACAAATGTCAAGACGTTAGATTATCGAGATGTGATTACATGTAAGACCATGTCTGGGAAATTGGCATTGTATTGAGATTACGAGTAAGACCATGTCTGGGACATTGGCATCGTTAATCGATTTCGTGTAAGACCCTGTTAGGGATAGTGTAACATCCCGAATTAGGGCCTAGTCGAAAAGTGGTTTTAAGACCACAAATTTGAAGTAGAAAAAATTATTTTATGATTATTATAAGGTCTATGATATGTTTACATGCTTGTGTGAAAATTTCATGAAGAAATTTTATGTCTAAGGTGCTCGATTAGACTTTAAGGACTAAATTGAATAAATTACAAAATATGAGTTCTAAAAGTTTTTAGTATGAAATTGAATTGGATTTTTAGTTAGAGGGTCTTAAATAGAAATTTGACCAAGTTCTAAAATTTTGGACAAAAATGGGCCTAGATGGATAAAATTTCAAAGAAAGGCTAAAAGGGCATTTTGGTCATTTGGTTATTAAATGGACTAAAAGACAAAATAAAAGCCAAATTTCTTGTCCATCTTCTACCTATGGACGAATATTGCATGGGAGAAGACATGGTTAGGGTTTTCAAGCTTCCAAGCTCAATCGTAAGTGCATTCAAGCCCCGTTTTTGATGTTTTTTACATTTTTGAAATCCCGATAACATGCTCTACTCATTTCTACCATTATTTTGAGCTAGGGTTTATGATTAAAAATTTAACCATGAATGATATGCATGTATTTTGATGTTTAATGGTAGAATTTGAAGGCTCGGCGTGTAATAAACGACTTTTGCTAAGTGATTTTCGGTAAAAATGCTTAAAAATGACTAAATCGTATAAGTTTTAAATTAGTCATAAAAGGGTGATTTAGTAGAAATTGGGGGCTACCATAGTTATGAAAATGATTTAGCTAGGCTTGAAATGCAAGGAAATTGAATAAAAATCAATTTACGAGTATTGGGGAAAAAGTGCAAATATCTAAAAGTTTAGGGGTCAAAATGAAAATTTTTAAAAATATGATTTTTGGACCCATATGAATAATTTACTAATTAATAGGCTAAATGTGATATTATAGATCAAGGAAAACAAGATTCGGGCTTAGAACGAGGTTGAACAAGGTTAATTACAAACTCGAAATAAATAGTCGTACTCGAAACCGAGGTAAGTTCATATGTCAATGATAATGCAACGATATTATTATTCATACTTGAACTTAAATTTATGTGTTAGCATAGTGTGATGGATATTTATTTAGTTGATATAAAGATTATATATTGTAACAAATGCCTAAATATAATTATATGCAATACCATGTTTATGTCATGGACTAATGTCTAAATAAACATGGAAATGTGTTGAATTGGATGTACATTGCATGATCAGCTATGCAATGAGATACTTGAGGAAAAGAGAAAATCCTGGTTGAATTAAAAGGGAAATCTGATGGATAAACCATGGCTTACATGACTTGAGATCCTACATGTGTTGCAGAAAAGGATTTAGCCCAGATGGGTAATCCGTTGATCTCAAATATAAAAAAGGATCTAGCCCGGACGGGTGTTCCTTGAGTGATCGAGCCTCCCGAGGAATATGTGTGCATTAAGGATTTAGCCCGGATGGGCAATCCGATTAGGATCTGAATTTAGCCTGGACTGGTAATTCAGATCCGATCTCATTTGACTATATGTCGTTGTAGGGGAGTTAGCCTGGACTACTAACCCCGAAAATACTCTATGAGTTTATATTATGGGGAATTTAGCCTGGATTGGTAATCCTACCGTAAGATGTGAGGTTGGCGGGAGTGCGTACTTGAGATGATCACTTGTATGACTTGACGGTAAATGGATTATCCATCGAGATTTCTGAGAAATTCAACGGGTATTATAATGAATAATGCGATGAAAGTCCCAAGATGGGCGCGGTGATAAAGGTAAATTTAATTGATATGCTACAAATATGTACAGGTACGTACATTATACTCATAAGTGATACCTTATTGAAATGCGATAAATGATGAGTAAGCAAATTCATGCATATGTATGTGTATACATGATAAACAAGTAAAAAGGTTTGAAAGATGAACCATCCTTATACTTATGATTATGAATTGTGTTGTAATATCATGTTAACTTACATTGTGTACTAAGATATGGGTTTCATGAAATGATGAGTCCATGATCAATGAGCTTATGATAGTTACTATGAATTTGCACTAAAATTATTTTGGACAACAGGAATAGTTCGAATTTAAAAATCCACCAAAAATAGTGAAAATTTAGCTAGAGACTGAATAAAATATGAAATTAAATCTTATTGGGTCTAGTTTCAAATAAAGGAAATGGTGCTAGTAAAGGACTCTTATATGATGAGATATTTGAATTCTTGTGAGACAATATCAGAATGAGTTCGGAATCCCCTGTTCTGACTTGGGAAAATAACTAGAAATTGTAAAAAAAATAATTATGAGTTAGGAATCATATTAATGAAATCCATAATGAGTCTACTTTCAGGAGAAAGATATGGGAACATTATCCGAGTCTTGTACTATGAGCTAAATAAATTTTAGTGAAGAAAGGTCGAAGCTATCAAACAGCAAAACATGGGAGAATTTGAATAATAAAATGTACTTATTGACTAGACTAAAAATTTTGTAAATTTCATTGTAAGAAGATAAATGAGTATATTTTCAAGGAAAATTAACGGATCTTAATTTGGAGTTCCGTATCTCCAGATATAAATAAATTAATAACTATGACTCGAGAAAATAGCTTAACCAGAATATGAGTAAAAATGTCATTATGGTTGATTGCCTAAGGAAACATCATGTTATAATGCTTATTATTTTCATATGGACTTACTAAGATTTAAGCTTACTCTCTCCTCTCCATTTCTTTAGTGTTCTCAGGTTGGCTCGGGGTTGGATATCGTCGGAGGCAGCATCACACTATCAAGCTATCAACTCCAGAGTATTGTCATACGTGTATTAAACACTTTCAAGTGAGTGGCATGTATAAGGACTAGTTTTGATATTAGATGTTGTTATGATTAGCCAAATGTACTGACTTATATTGATCTATTATATATAGCCATGAGATGTGGCTTATTATGGTTATGACTTGTAAGCCTAATTATTCCTTCTATGGGTTAATGCATGTCGTGTGATTATAATTGGTTGCTATGAATAATTAGTATAACACATGTACACAATGAATGCCCTAGAACCATTCGAGGTGGTCATGGCCATGGAATGAATACGTCGCCTAGTAGTAAGTTGATAATGATTAAACATGGACAATTGTAGAATGTGTAGAGATTAAATGCTGGGTAGTAAACACATGTAAGATAACATGCAAATTATTTATTTGAATCTTTCTCAAGGTCGATTAACCATTAAATTGATGCTATAATTTGTGTCCATGATGTGTAAAGTATGAGAAAGAATTAAAGACAACATGAGGCTTGGAAAGTAGCCTAAGTGTTGACCTCACGGGCAGAGACACAGCCATGTGTCTCAGCCATGTGGTGGACACGGTCTAGCACACAGACATGTGGCTTGACTGTGTGGATCAATTTGTTTGGCTGACGTCATAAACAGAGAGTTACACGGGTTGAGAGCACGGGCGTGTCCCAAGCTACACAGACGTGTGACTCTCCAAAGCAAGAAAATTGGTTAACTTGTCCAAAGTTTATCGAAAGTTCTTGGTTTAGTCCCGAACCACCCCGATGTATGTTTTAGGCCTTGAAGGCATGCATAAGGGACAATATGCATGTGTTTGAGATGTTTTAATTTTGGGCAAAAATTTTGTGGCCCGGTTTTGCATGTTGTGAATGTTTAAGTCCGGTAACACCTCGAACCTTGTCCCGGTGTCTGATATGGGTAAAGGGTGTTACATTTAGTGGTATCAAAGCTATGATTTAGTCAGTTCTTAGACTAACCTAGCATGCGTGAGAGTCTAGCTATACATGCCATAAATCCGTAATAGTGTGATGTCTTCTGACGTGAATGAGAATTATCCTTTTTGGACAAAGGTGCCCTCCAACCGAGCTATATCGACCATGTTCGATGAGAAGCTAAGGCATTCGGGTAAAGTACAGTTATGATGAGCTTAAAATTAGAAAAGTATGAATAAAAGTTCATGATATGTACACTATAAATATGAGATGAAAGTTTAAAGTGTGATGTATTTGTCCATGTTTGTTTGGCCTTTATAAAAAGTTATATGCCTGATTTGTTTGATTGAATGAATGAGATTAGTAAGCTATCCAAAACCCATAGAATGCATACATAAATATACTTGTTTAAATAAGATAACTGAAAAGTTCTTATCATACGAACGTGAATAAAAGTGTGACAGCCCTAAATTGACCCTAGTCGGAAAGTGGTTTCGGGACCGCTAAACTGAGTCACCGAAGTATTTGAGTATAATATTTATTGTCTAAAATATGTGAATATGAGTGTGTGAAAGTTTTGAGCTTCGATTTGGTCAATTGCATGTGAATTTAGTTAATAGGACTTATGTGTGACACTTTGAAATGTGATGGGTTAATCTATAAGGATCTATTAGTGCATGTTATGAAAATAATGGGCTTGCATGTCAAATTTCCACCTATGACAAGTAGTGGCCGGCCATGCTATGGGTTAAAATGTATTATAAACAATTTATGTTAGTGTTTTATGTTAGAAATAATAAAATAAAGAACATGGGTAATAAAATAATAGTGGTTAGTAGCGGAGAAACAAAAAATTAGCTAGGTTGCTCCTCCATTGCCGTGAATTGAAGGAATAAGAAGAGGGGAAGTTCGGCCAAGGTGGTTCTTTAGATTAAGGTACGCTCAATGTTGCTTTTGGAGGTTTACACATCCTTTGGAGGGTTAGCCTACTTCTATTTATCTCATGGATGAAATTGGGGTTGTTGGAGAGTTAGGATTCGGCTAAGAGGCTTCAAAATTTTAGTTGATGCCTTGATACTACTAGCATGGTAGCTATATGGATGTGTTAAGTTACTTGAAATGTTAGATAAATTTGAACTCCCTACCAAATTCTTTAGGCAACCCATGTTAGAAATTTCGGTATTGAGATGTCTAGATCTTTTGGCCATTGTAGCTATGGAGGAATAAAGTTTTTGTTTCTTGTTAAATTGGATAAATCTTGTTGTATGAGTGTTTGAACAAACTATGATTAAATGGATGCATAGATTCAAAGTGGGAAGAATTGGCTATTATATTTGATGCTAATGCCGAATATGAAGATGATGAACTTGAATAAATAATATTCAGCTAGCATGATAAGTTATGAAATATTAAGTAGATGATATCATTGATTGGTGAAGTGGCTAATAGGGATTTTTAATGAAATTATGCCAAGGCCGAATGTATCATGAAGTAAATAAAAATGCTAAATGTGCATTATGTGCTTATATGTGTATTCGGCCAGGGAAGTTTGATATGAAGCATTGATAGGTTTGAGAGATGAATGACCGAATGAGCTATAGGTTATGTATGGATGAATTTTATGCATATGTGTGTGTGTGGCATTAGTAGTTAATGGCATTCGGCATTGTTTAATTAAAATTAGAAATGAATGCTTGAAAGTTAAATAGGTCGCTCTAATGACCAAATATGCTAAAAGCTAATATATGGACAAATGATACGAATGAATTGGTTTTTGAAATGTATATGGTTGCCGTATGTATGTGTTTGATTGAGAAGTAAATTTGTTTGATTTAGCTCAAGAGCTTAGAGGATCAAAGTTGGATAAGGGAAAGGAAAAAGTGATCGAATAGCCGTTGAAATCGTTCGACAACATCCGAGGTAAGTCTTTGAGTAATGAAATTTAGCTCACGATTTAATAAGGCAATTATTTGTCTATGAGCATAATAATTAACTCGTGACTTAACGATTCTACTTGAATTACATGGTAAAATAAATAAGTAAGGTATTTACTTGTAGCCGAATGGTTATAGAAATCTTGTGGATTAACGAAAAGGGATTATGTTATTTGTGTGGGATTAATGAATCGATCGATGTATGGTTAGTAAACATGCTGTAATTGTATTCGAGTATCAGGAATGATATCCAGATGTGATATGATATATATATATGCATATACGTGTGAATGCTAATCGGGGTCTAAATCCGAGCTTGGTCTCGAAGGGCTTTTGAGCCAGTGCTAATAACCGAACTTATTTTCGAAGGGCTTTTTAGAGCCAATGTCATAACCGGACTTAGTTCTGAAGGGCCTTCGAGCCAGTAGTCTAATCCGAGCTTGGTCTCGAAGGGCTTTTGAGCCGGTGCTAAGAGTCAAACTTTATTCCGAAGGATGTTGCACCAGCATAATATTTGAGGGTGAAAACCCATAAGTGTTCTCACGAGAAATCATATAATATATGCTGGAATAATTTTAATCACATGCGCTACTTACGGTAAGACAACCAGGTAAGTAATTTACCCTTGTTGAGAATGTGAATATACTTCAATTATGACTTTGAAATTCGATGGGAATGCTTAGCACATTATTTAAATCATCCGAACGTTTATGATCTGATTATGATGTATGAGTTCCGAATATGAGAGTTCAATGTCATAGTTATGAATGTGCGTGCATATGCATGAAATGGACAGGGACATTTGAGATGAGAGCATTCGGTTGTGGATTGGAGTTGGCCGGATAAATTGGTTTCACCTTTGTGATATTAATGATAAAAGTGATATCTCGGTTATGTTTCTATTCGGCCAAGGGATGAACAAATAAACTTGATATTATTATGCCATTCCTTTAAATGATTTCATTGCTTAAAACTTACTAAGCATCGAAATGCTTATTCTCTGCTTTAATTCTCTGTTTTATAGATTTTGCTCTTCAGCTATCGGACTCGGGATTGTCAAAGTCGAAGTCGTCCACACTATCTAAGCCACTTTTTGGTACTTTTTTAGTTCAATTTTGAAAAACGGCATGTATAGGGCTGACCCTTGTTGTTAATTAAGTACCCTTTTGTAATGTGTATTCGTATAGCCATGCGAAAATGGCTCGTATATTTCGAAGTATAACATTATGGTCTTGTGATATGGTTATTAAGTGGTGTGGAAATGTTTGGTAATGACTAGCCATTGGAATGGCCAATCATGGTCCTATTGGTGCTACGTACGTCATGGCTAATCGGGATTACCCTTGATAATAATGTATGTCAATTTGCTAGTTGATTCATGGAAAACTATGAAATAGGTGAAATCTGCCTTAAAATAGATGCTGACAGCATCAGTGATGTGAGTTTGAAAAATCACTAAAAATAGTAAAAATGTAATTAAATAATGAATAAATTATGTAAACGAACCTTAATGAGTCTATTTTCATATGGAAGAAGCGAAACGACCATATGAGCTATATTTTATGAGAGGCTTAAGTTTTTGTGAAACAGGGTCAGAACGATTACTGGATCCCCTGTTCTGACTTTGAAAATTTACCATAAATTAACCAGAGACAATTAGAAGTCATGCTTCATATGTATAGATTCCTTTTTGAGTCTAGTTTCATTAGAAACAAATGGCATAAGTATTGAAGCTCTGTACAGGGAAATATCTAAGTCGTAATGCATGAAGGTCAGAGTAGTCGAACCCCAAAATAGGAGAGACTTTAACTAATAAACTGTACTAATTTGCTTGACCAAAAATTATAGAAAACAATTTGTAGATGGAAATATAAGTCTAGTTTCAGGAAAAATTTACGGAATCAGTTTTCGAGTTTTGGAACTCGAGATATGATTTTTAAGGTGATAGTGACGCAGTTAACCAGCTTGTCTGGAAATTTTAAAATGAACTATGTAAGTAAATGAATTAAGTCCGTTAGCACCTCGTGTTCGACTCCGGCAACGGTCTTGAGTACGGGGTGTTACAATTTTATTGGTATCAGAGCCACGGTTTAGTCGATTCTAGGACTACCGTACTACGTTCGGGTCTAGCTATACATGCCATTGTGTGTTTATTTGATAGTGTGGCGATTTCTGACAGTTAAAAATGTGTTTATTTATAGTAATGGATCCCGATCCCAACCGAGCGGTAGCTGATGACCCTGAGAGTGGAGCACCTGCTCCCGCACAAGGGACAACGCCGGTGGACTCTCAACCTATTGCTAGCAATCAGAATGACGAAGCTAGACAGGCTTTTTATAGCGTGATGAATGATTGGTTCAACCAATACATTCGAACTAGTACGGCTGTTCCACAACCTCCATTCCCGACTAATACAACCTCCGCACCTACAATACCTCCGGTAACTGACCAAATAAGGTTAAATAAGCCCCCAGTTGACAGAATCCGAAAACACGGGGCTACTGAATTTAAAGCTACGGACAGCGATGATGCCGAACAAGCTGAATTTTGGTTGGACAACACTATTCGGGTACTCGATGAACTATCTTGCACACCCGATGAATGCCTAAAGTGTACTATCTCCTTGCTACGTGATTCTTCCTACTATTGGTGGAATACGTTGATTTCTGTTGTGCCCAGAGAGCAAGTAACTTGGGAGTTTTTCCAAACCGAGTTTCGAAAAAAGTATATCAGTCAGAGATTCATTGATCAAAAACGGAAGGAATTTCTTGAACTTAAACAAGGTTCCATGTCGGTTACTGATTATGAACGAAAGTTTGTAAGGCTTAGCCAGTACGCTCGAGAATGCATTTCTTCAGAAGCTGTGATGTGTAAACGTTTCGAGGATGGACTGAACGATGATATAAAGTTGTATGTTGGCATTTTAGAAATCTGAGAATTTGTGGTACTTGTCGAACGAGCTTGCAAAGCCGAAGAGCTCAGTAAGGAGAAAGGAAAAGCTAATATGGGAGCAAAGGAGTTTCGTAAGAGATCTTCGGGAAAGCCCTTTCAACAGTTATCGAAGAAATTTAGAGATGGTTTAGGCCAATCTAGAGACACTTTGGGCTTTTCTAGACGAGATCGTGATCGACCCCCTGTGGGTACACGAGTCACTTCGGTGGCCAGTGTTGGAAATGATCATCGAGACAGGACGGAGTGCCAGTATTGTGGGAAATGGCATTCGGGAAGTTGTAGATTCCATGACCGCTCCTGTTATAAGTGCGGATCAGCTGACCACTTTATCAAGGATTGCCCGAGACTGTCTGAACAGAATGTAAATCAGAGTGGGAAATCGGGTGCTACTACTGCTCGAGGTAGACCATCTAAGAATGCGGGAAATCCTAGTGGCGGTCAGAGAGGATCTAGAGACGCTGCAACCAGATCTGAGGCTCGTGCTCCTGCCAGAGCTTATGCTATACGTGCACGCGAGGATGCTTCTTCGCCTGATGTTATTACCGGTACATTCACTCTCTTTGATACCAATGTGATTGCATTGATTGACCCTGGTTCTACTCATTCTTATATATGTGAGACTTTAGCATCCAGTAAGACTTTACCTGTTGAGTCTACTGAGTTCGTTATTAGAGTGACGAATCCCTTGGGTCATTGTGTGCTTGTTGATAAAGTGTGTAAGAAATGTCCCCTAGTAATCCGAGGTTCCTATTTTCCGGCCGATTTGATGCTTTTACCGTTTCATGAATTTGATGTTATCCTCGGTATGGATTGGTTAACCGTACATGATGCAATTGTAAATTGCAAAAGAAAAACCATTGATTTGAGGTGTGTAAATAACGAGATAATCCGAGTTGAGTCTACTGACTTGAATGGGTTGCCAGCTGTAATATCATCGATGTTGGCTCAGAAATATGTAAGAAAGGGGTGTGAAGCATACCTTGCGTATGTACTTGATGACAAAGAGTTAGAAAAGAAGCCTGAATCTGTGCCGGTGGTTTGTGAATATCTGGATGTTTTTCCCGAAGAATTACCGGGTTTACCACCTGTTCGGGAGGTAGAGTTTGGTATTAAGCTTGTACCTGGGACTACACTGATTTCGATAGCTCCGTATCGTATGGCACCAACGAAATTAAAGGAATTGAAAGCTCAGTTGCAAGAGTTGACGGATAGAGGTTTCGCTCGACCAAGTTTCTCACCTTGGGGTGCACCAGTATTGTTTGTGAAAAAGAAGGACGGAACCATGAGGTTGTGCATCGATTATCGTCAGCTGAATAAAGTGACTATAAAGAATAAATATCCGTTACCATGCATTGATGATCTGTTTGATCAACTAAAAGGAGCCTCAGTGTTTTCAAAGATAGATTTGAGATCGGGTTATTATCAGTTGCGAATTCAAGATTCGGATATACCCAAAACTGCTTTCAGAACGAGATACGGTCACTACGAGTTCTTAGTGATGCCGTTTGGGCTCACTAATGCCCCCGCGGTATTTATGGATTTGATGAATCGGATCTTCAGACCGTTTTTGGATCGGTTTGTAGTTGTGTTTATCGATGATATTTTGGTCTATTCGAGAAATGAAACCGATCATGCTGAACACCTGGGATTAGTGTTGCAAATTTTACGGGATAAGCAGTGATATGCTAAGTTCAGTAAGTGTGAGTTCTGGTTAAGAGAGGTTAGCTTCTTGGGACATGTGGTATCTACATCGGGTATTCGAGTTGATCCGAGCAAAATTTCAGCCATACTTAACTAGAAGCCTCCGAGAAATATTACTGAAGTTCGGAGCTTTTTGGGACTTGCCAGTTTCTACAGACGGTTCGTAAAGGGTTTCTCGATGATAGCCACACCAATAACGAAACTACTTCAGAAAGATGTTAAGTTCTAATGGACAGAAAAGTGTCAGAAAAGTTTTGATCAACTGAAAACTTATTTGACTGAAGCTCCAGTACTAGTGCAGCCCGAATCAGGCAAGGAGTTTGTCATTTACAGTGATGCATCCTTACTTGGGTTGGGTTGTTTATTGATGCAAGAAGGTCGAGTTGTGGCCTATGCGTCGAGGCAATTGAAGCCACATGAGAAAAATTATCCAACCCATGATCTCGAATTAGCTGCCATCGTATTCGCTTTGAAAATATGGCGACATTACCTATTTGGCGAGAAGTGCCATGTATTTTCGGATCACAAAAGTCTCAAATATTTGATGACTCAAAGAGACTTGAATCTGCGACAAATACGTTGGTTTGAGTTGTTAAAAGATTATGAGCTTGTCATTGACTATCACGCGGGAAAGGCTAATGTGGTTGCGGATGCTTTAAGTCGTAAATCACTGTTTGCTTTACGAGCGATGAATGTACACTTGTCTGTTCTATCCGACAATGTGTTAGTAGCTGAATTAAAGGCCAAACCATTGTTGATTTATCAAATTCGTGAAGCTCAGAAAGTCGATGATGAATTGGTTGCAAAACGGGCTGAATGTGTTTCAAATATGGAATCAGAGTTTCAAATTGATGATGACGATTGTTTGAGGTTCAGAAGTCGTTTGTGTGTTCCAAGAAATTCAGAACTTATTTCGATGATTCTGAACGAAGCTCATTGTAGCCGAATGTCAATTCACCCGGGGAGTACGAAAATGTACAACGATTTGAGACGTCAGTTTTGGTGGCATGGTATGAAACGAGACATTTCCGAATTTGTTTCGAAGTGTTTAATATGTCAACAAGTGAAAGCGGAACATCAAGTGCCTACAGGTTTACTTCAGCCGATCATGATACCTGAATGGAAATGGGATCGAGTCACGATGGATTTTGTATCTGGGTTGCCAGTGTCGGCAAGTAAGAAAGATGCGATTTGGGTTGTTGCTGATAGACTGACTAAGTCGACTCACTTTATCCCCGTACGTACGGATTTTTCATTGGATAAACTAGCTGAATTGTATGTTTCTCAGATTGTGAGATTACACGGGGTACCTATTTCTATTGTGTCGGATAGAGATCTGAGGTTTACCTCGCGATTTTGGAAGAAATTACTAGAAGCCTTGGGTACCAAGTTGCATTTTAGCACCGCTTTTCATCCACAGACTGATGGTCAATCCGAGCGGATAATTCAGATACTCGAGGATATGTTGAGATGTTGCATCCTTGAGTTTAGTGGTTCATGGGAGCGGTATTTACCTTTGATTGAATTCGCTTACAACAATAGTTTTCAATCAAGTATTAAGATGGCACCTTACGAGGCTTTGTACGGTCGTAAATGCCGTACACCGTTGTTTTGGACCGAACTCGGTGAGAGTAAAACTTTTGGAGTTGATTTGATTAAAGATGCTGAGCAGAAAGTAAAAATAATTCGTGAGAGTCTGAAGGCAGCATCAGATCGTCAGAAGTCGTACGCGGATTTAAAACGAAGTGTGACAGCCCAAAATTGACCCTAGTCGGGAAGTGGTTTCGGGACCGCTAAACCGAGTCACCGAAAGGTTTGAATGTGATGTTTATTGTCTAGAATATGTAATCATGAATGTGTGAAAATTTCAAGCTTCGATTTAGTCGATTGCATGTGAATTTAGTCAATAGGACTTATATGAGAAAATTTTAAAATGTGATAGGTCAATGCATGAGGACCTATTAGTGCATGTGGAAGAAAAAGGGGACTTGCATGTCAAAGTGCCCAATTCTTGATAAGTGGCCGGCCAAGCATGACTCCATTCCTCCAAGTTTATGTTGTTTATTATTTAATATTGGTAAGTAAATTAAAATAAATTAAAGAAAGGAATTAAAAAGGAAGAGATGAATAAAATAAGGAGGGAAGAGGGAGTGTTCATCTTTTTTTTCTTTGGCTATTGCCGTGAGTGAGGAGAAGGAAGGGAGATTTGGTTATTGGATTTTGGCTTGGAAGATGGCTAGAATGAGGTATGTATTGAATGATTCTTGAAAATCTATGCATGTTTGAGATGGTTAGTTCAAATTCTACTCATCCTATAGATTAGACTTAGGATTTTGAGGTTGAAATTCGGCCAAGAAGCTTGAAACTCTTAGTAGATGTGTTAATGTCATTAAAATGGATAGTAATGTAGGATATGGTGAGTGGTTAATTGCTTTTAACTTGAAAGTTGAGGTTAAAGGGGTTAAGTGATTGCCGAATCTAATTTAGGGGTGGAGGATTGTGTTCATGTTATATTGGATAGGTAGAGGTTGTAATGAGGTTGAAATTGTTGAATTGTTAGCTTGGTAACTAATGAAGTAATCGGCCATATGGGGTAAAAATGGGATGTTCATTTTAGTTGTTGTTTCATTTTTGTGAGAAATGGGTCAAGTATTCTTGAGATGAAATTGTGTGATTAGATAAATTAAAGGTAATAGTATAGTTGATGAATATATATAGATATACATATTCGGCCATCACTTAGGAGCTTATGTGATGTTGAGTTAAGCTTTGCATATTCGGCTATATATATATATACATATATATGTAAGCCCATTCGTGATACTACCTTAGGACTATGTATATATAAACGACAAAAGAATGGGAAAAACTAGTAAGGGTGAAGGCCGAATGAGCTATAGGTGGTGTGGATGACTTTTATACATGTGGGTGTGTGTGTATGCCATTTAGTTGGTGACATTCGGCATTTCTTAATTAACATTAGAGATGAGTGAATGAAATCGGCATGTGTGTTTGTGGAAATGCCGAATGTGAATTTGGATAATATTGAGTAATGTATGTGCTTTAAAATGATGGAATGGAGTGGATGCTTTAAATGTGTTATGAACAATTATAAGTTAAATTAAGGGTTGCTAAGTTACCATTGTCATTGCCGAATATACAAACATACATATGCATGTGCAATTGAAGAATGAATGTTTAGCAAGATGGTTAAACTAGTTAAATTATTGATTTAGCTCAAGGAGTTAAAGGAGGTGAATCGAGCAAAGGCAAAGAAAAGGTTATCGAGTAGCCGAGTTGGAACCGTCTTTCCCAACACGAGGTAAGTCGTTAAGCATGTAGTTGGTATTATTTCAAATGGTCATAATGTTTATGTATTGATGCTGAATGGAATGAATAAATATACATATATATATGCATGTACGTATGTGATGATGAAATTGTTGAATGAAAAGAAAAGAGGTAAGATGTACTGAGTTGTTGATCTCGGCACTAAACGTGCGGGTATAACCATTTATGACCATGAGATTTGGCGCTAAGTGCGCGAGATTAAATTGTACAGCACTAAGTGTGCGATTTGACTATGTTGCACTAAGTGTGCGAAATGAATATGATGCACTAAGTGTGCGAATTGACCATGCGGCACTAAGTGTGCGAGTTTGACTATGTAGCACTAAGTGTGCGATTTGATTACGTAGCACTAAGTGTGCGAGTTGATTATATAGCACTGAGTGTGCGGACTCAATATACATTCGTGAATCATTATGGACACTATGTGTGCGACACTATTGAGTCGATCGCGGACAGCGGATCGGGTAAGTGTCTTGAGTACATGGCTAATAGGTGCTATGCTTATACTTGGTGTTGAGCTCGGTAAGTTTGAACCTATGTGACAAATATACTTGAAGTCACGTACATAAAATTTATCGTAGGATGGGTGAAAGGCCGTTTAGTCGTTGATTGTAACGAAAATAAATTGATTTATGAAAATGCTTCAATGTCCTATTGATGAGTATATGGAATGTGAATGCATGAATTGATATGAAATTGAATCGATAGGTTGGAGGAACTATGGTATGGTTCGGTATGGATGGAGTAAATTGTCTCGTTCCATTTGTTTCCTCTTGTGATAATGTTATTGATGGATGGTAGTGCATTGCTTATGACTTACTGAGTTATAAACTCA
Organism: Gossypium hirsutum; assembly: GCF_007990345.1. NCBI lineage: Eukaryota > Viridiplantae > Streptophyta > Magnoliopsida > Malvales > Malvaceae > Gossypium > Gossypium hirsutum. Next base: position 81,899,946 of record NC_053426.1, on the reverse strand, counting down.
CTCGGTGTTTCCTTGTCACCCATTATAGGTTGCTTGGACTCATCTATTTTTGCGGGGTCAGGCCGTCATCGAAGTCATCACACCGGATAGCAAGTTTTGGTACTTTCTTCTTAGTTGGCTTAGAAGAACATTTTGGCATGTATAAGCTATTACGTTGTGTTTGAACTTTGGCATGTAAACTTTAAGCCATGCGAAAATGGCACGAATGTTCGATTGAGTTGGATCAAGGGTAGGCATGAAATGGACCTAGTTACTTTCGTAACAGATGCTGGCAGCAGCAGTGTCATGAGATTGAAAAATCACTAAAAATAGTAGGAGTGGAATTAATTGATGAATAAATTATGTAATCGAAGCTCGATGAGTCTGTTTTCATGAGGAAGTAACAAAAAGATCATATGGGCAGTATATTAAGAGATAATCAGATTTTTGTGGGACAGGGCCAGAACGGTTTCTGGATTCCCTGCTCCGACTTTGGAAATTCATTATAAATTAACCAGAGATAATTAGAGGTCGTACCATATATGTACAGATTCCTATCTGAGTCTAGTTTTCATAGAAACAAACGGCATCAGTATTGAAGCCCCGTGCAGGGAGATATCCAAGTCGTAATGGGCAAAGGTCAGTGTAGTCGACCCCTGCAACTTGGGAGACTTTGACTAATAAACTGTACTAATTGGCCCGACCAAAAATTCTAGAAAAAAATACATAGATGGGCACATGAGTCTAGTTTCTGGGAAAAATTACGAAACTGATTTTCGAGTTATGAAACTCAAGATATGATTTTTAAAACGACTAGTACACAGATTGGGCAGTGTCTGGAAAATAAATTTTATAAGGGGTTAAAGTCAGTTAACACCTCGTGTTCGACTCCGGTGTCGGTTTTGGGTTCGGGGTGTTACATTTGATTGGTATCAGAGCTATGGTTTAGTCGGTTCTAGGACTACCATAGCGCGTATGAGTCTAGCTATACATGCCGAATGTTAATGTTTAAATGTGTGATGACTTCTGACGGTTGAGATGTTTTTGTTTTGATTAGTAAATGGACCCCGGTGAGGAAAGAACCCTAGCGGATGACGTTGAGAGCGTAGCGGCTGCTCCTGCACAAGGGACGCCGCCTGTTGAACCTCAGTCATCTGCGAATAATCAAGGTGAGGGGGCTAAACAAGCCTTCTTTACCATGATGAATGAGTGGGTCGCGCAATATGCCCGAACCAACCCGGCTGTCCAACAATTCCCAAATTTGAATAATCCACCCCAAGAGCCTGTAATGCCATCAGTCGCTGATCATGTGAGGCTGAGTAAGCCACCTGTAGACTTGATTAGGAAGCGTGGGGCCGAGGAGTTCAAGGCCATAGTAACTGATGATGCCGAAAGGGCCGAGTTCTGGCTTGATAACACCATTCGGGTGTTCGATGAATTGTCATGCACACCCGACGAATGTCTAAAATGTGCTGTATCTTTGTTGCGAGACTCAGCCTACTATTGGTGGAGGACCTTGATTTCCATAGTCCCGAACGAGCGAGTAACTTGGGACTTCTTTCAAACGGAATTCCGGAAGAAATTTATTAGCCAACGGTTCATTGATCAGAAGCGTAAGGAGTTCTTGGAACTCAAGCAAGGCCGTATGACTGTATCTGAATACGAACATGAATTCGTAAGACTCAGTAGGTATGCCCGGGAGTGTGTAGCTGATGAGGTTGCTATGTGCAAAAGATTCGAGGAAGGATTGAATGAAGATTAAAGCTACTAATGGGTATTTTGGAAATAAAAGAATTCGTAACACTAGTCGAACGAGCCTGCAAGGCGGAAGAACTTGGAAAGGAGAAGAGGAAGGCTGAATTTGAAGCTAGAGATTATCGTAAAAGATCGACGGTAAAGCTCCGTTCTCAGCTGTAAAGAAGTTCAGGGAGGACATTAATAAGTCGAGGGCGACTGCGGGAATTTCCATCAGGGCAAGACCATCGATGGGCTCCCGAGCTGCTTCGGTAGCTAGTGTGGGCAATAATCGTCACGAGAAACCTGAATGTCCCCAATGTGGAAGACGACACCTAGGTGAATGTTGGGGCAAGTCTACTAGCAGGGCCTGTTACGGATGCGGTTCGAAGGACCACTTCATTAGAGATTGCACGGAGCTGGATGAGAAGAATAAGATTCAAGGTGCAAGACCTAGTGGAGTGACATCTAGAGGTAGACCACCGAGAATATTAGGAGGCAGGGGTGGTAGTCAGAGGGGGGCCTCTGATACGGCCGATCGAGCCGAGAACCGTACTCCTGCTAGAGCATATGCCATTCGCGCACGAGAGGAGGCATCCTCCCCTGACGTCATCACTGGTACCTTCACTCTCTTTGATACTAATGTGATTGCATTGATTGACCCTGGTTCTACTCATTCATATGTATGCGAAACCTTAGCAACCAGTAAGACTCTACCTGTTGAGTCTACTGAGCTCGTAATTCGAGTATCAAACCCTTTGGGTCAATGCGTACTTGTTGATAAAGTGTGTAAGAGATGCCCTCTAATAATCCGAGAATCCTGTTTTCCGGCCGATTTGATGCTTTTGCCGTTCGACGAGTTTGATGTTATTCTTGGTTTGGATTGGTTAACCGCGCATGATGCGGTTGTGAATTGCAAAAGCAAGACTATCGATTTGAGGTGCGCAAATAACGAAATAATCCGAGTTGAGTCTGCGGACTTAAGGGGGTTGCCAGCTGTAATATCAGCAATGTTGGCCCAGAAATATGTAAGGAAAGGGTGCGAAGCATACCTCGCGTATGTACTTGATGACAAGGATTAGAAAGAAACCCGAATCGTGCGTGGTCTGTGAATACCCGGATGTTTTTCCTGAAGAGTTACCGGGTTGCCACCTATTCGGGAGTAAGTTTGGCATTGAGCTGTACTGGAACTACGCCAATTTCGAGCTCCGTATCGTTAAGAGTCTCAGTGGAATAACGCGAGGACCTTGGGGTGCACCAGTATTGTTCGTGAAAAAGAAGGACGGAACCATGAGGTTGGTGCATTGACTATCGTCAACTGAATAAAGTGACGATAAAGAATAAGTTCCGTTACCGCGTATTGATGTCTGTCGATCATTAAGGGAGCACGGTGTTTCAAGTAGATTGAGATCGGGTTATTATCAGTTGCGGATTCGAGTTCGGACGTACCAAACGTTTCAGAACGAGGTATGGTCACTACG